>NW_006399876.1:7664075-7671749 GCF_000299155.1 Elephantulus edwardii
AAAATTAATAAAAAAAGAAATCAAACAATTTGCGTTCGGCAAATTTGCTGCAGCAAAGATGTCACTTTGAGGGCTAAGGTGCACGTAACAACAACATATGCATGAAGAAAAATTGGATAATGAAAGAGACATACAGAAGACTTAATGATGTCTTAGAATTGTGGAGTTGGTGGAGAGTACCGACCCTACCATGGACCGTTAGAAAAATGAACAAATTTGCATCGAATATCTAACCAGAATGTTCCTTAGAAAGTAAAGATGGTGAGCTTATGCACTTTGGCCATGCAATCAGGAGGGATCCTGACAAAGATATCCTATTTGACAAATTAAAAGTCAGAAACTCATAAAGAGATGGACTTGCAGGGTCTGCAGCAATATGCTTACACACAGGACTGCTGTGAGGAAAGCATGCAACTAGGCAGTACTGGGTTACACTGCATAACAGGATCACTACTGACTAAGAAACTAACAACAACAAGTTTATTTGGTTGTCATTAATTATAGAATTAACGACACACACATTGGGACTTCGTAATTTCTTCCTTGAGTACAAGTCACAGTGCTACCATCTGTTTTTTTTAGAATGAACTTTGTAAAGAACAAAATATTAAACCAGTTTCTATCAGTACTGAAAAGGAACAATATCATTTTATCACCCTTCTTTTTCATGTTGTTGACTGCTGTCTAGTCAAGCATGACTCACAGCAACTCTATGAACATAAGTTAATGCCTTTCCATAACTAGCATTGTTTCTCCAAGTTCACAAAGTTTCCAGGGCCATATGGGTTTAGGAAGTGGAATCCACTCCTGCTTCCAAACCTGTTTTACAACTGGGAGCTCCAACAAATACTGTCCACAAAGGGAAACCATTATGGTATTTGATACCTCAGTGACACAAGGTTCAACATCATGGCAAACCCAAATTACCTCAGTACAGCAAACTAAAGAAGAATGATGTACAAAGCAGAAGAATTTCCTCCAGCTATAGCAACACTAGTCGCACTTAGCAGTGGGTAAGTGTCATCAAGTCAATTTCGACTTATAGCAACTCCTGCACAAGAGATCTGAACTCTGTTCTATAACTAACATAATTTCTGTAGTTCCCAGAGACATCTAGTTTATGAAGTGGATGCCACTCCTGCTTTCCAACCTGGATCAATCTGGAAGCTACTCCAAATATTGCACATGATGGGTAAGCATTATGGTATTTGACATGACTATGGCACAGTGTCCAGCATCAGAACAACTCCAAATTATTCAGTACAGCAAACAGACAAATGATTACTGTATCACTTAAAGAATATTCAATTACTCTTGGTCAAAAATTCAACTTACACCCTCCCCCCTCTTTTTGGGGAAACAGTAACACACATCAAACACAAGACAAAAACTTTCCTTACGTGACTGCCATCAAGGCATGACCACTATCAAGACGGTAGACCCAAATTCCCAGGATGGAGGTTCTAGGCCTTTCATCATCCGTTTAATTTTTTAGCTTTTCAATGATGTGTAAGTAACATAGATGCCTAACTGAGATTGTGGGTCCAGTTCCAAACCACCACAATAAAGCAAATCACTTAATTCTGCTTCTTAGCACATTTAAATGTTATGTTTACACTATCCAGTAGTTCACTAAACGTGTAACAACAGTCTTATGAAAATCTGAAATACTGTTGAGAGAGGTATTAAGGTTGGGAAAATGGTGCAAACAGATTTGCTTAGCGTAAGATAGCCACAAACCTTCAATTTGTAAAAAAATGCACTATCTGTTAAGTGTAATAAAGTAAAAAAACAATTAGGACACGTTATTTTACCCCAGTAACAACAGCAAAGTTTCAACAGGACAGCAAACAACGAATGCCAGCAAGGTCATGGCGAGATCGGAACTCTTATTCACTGCTGGTGAGAGTGTATAATAGTTCAACCACTGTGGAAGCGGTTTGGCACTTTCTCAAAAAAGAAACAGAAATACCAGAACTGTCGTATGCACTCCCATGTTTATTGCTGTGCTATTCACAATAGCAAAGAGATAAAAACAACCCAAGCACTCATCAACGAATGAATGGGTAGAGAAACTAGTGTATATTTACACAATGGAATACTATACAGCACTGAAAAAAAAAGAACTCATAAAACAACATGGATGACCCTGGAGAACATTATGCAGAGTCAAATGTCTCAGTCTTCAAAGCACAAATCCTGCATAATACCACTGATGAAGCAGGACTGACATGGGAGTTGGGAGGAGAATAATATAAGAGTGGATAGACAATGAACACTGTATTGGAACAGATGAGGGAGGGAATTGTTTAACAGGAATATATGATTAGGAATAATATGTAAGACAATGGTCCAGAATAAGAGGTACACTGCAAAGAGGACTAGGGGAGCGAGGAAGGGAAGGGGGAAGGAAACTGTTCAACAAGGAATGAATATTTTTTAAAAAAAAGTTACCTGGAAGAAGGGGAAGGGAGGGAAATGTGCAAAAATGAATGAATAAAAATTAACTTTTAAGTAAAGTTTTGTTAAAATCACAATTAAAATTAAAAATTTAAAAATAAAGGGAGTTCTGGTGGCCTAGTGTCAAAAAGCTGTGCTGCAATCCCGGGGGTGCATGGCTCAAATCTGCTGGAGAAGGAGGCTCAATCTTCTCCTTTGCCAGCTGGATCCTATTCAACGGCACACAACAACAACAAGAACTACAAGTAAGAAAAAAAATTAAAAAGTTATGCTGCAATAAAGCAGAGTACAATAAGATGGGGCATGCCTGTGAGATACAATTAAAAGGACAATTAAATTTTTTTAAAAAATTAAATGTCAATTTCAGAATAATAAATTTGGGTCACATTCCAGTCTCTGGGATGAAAGCTTGAACCCGGAATTGATGATGCAAGGGATCTACTATCATATATTTAGTTTATAGTGATTTGCAGTCACATAAAATGACATCCTATAAATTCTGTGACTTAAAACATCTGACACAATAAACATAACAGCTTCTGTGACTCCCACCCCTCCAAAAAATAAAAATCTGACAATTAGAAAAAGTCTCCAGTCTCCAGAAAAAAATGAAATAATAAAGAACAAAAATAAATGAAATAGAAAAGCAACAGAAAGCAAGGCTAGAAGTTGGTGTTTTTAAAAAACCACTTTATCAAACAAATTTGAAGATCTAGAAGAAATGTCCTGGAGAGGGTTAAACCGGGTGGCTCCTTGGAGGCAAGGATTATGAGGCTCCGTCTAACTTACTTTGGACATGTAGTGAGGAGAGACCGGTCCTTAGAGAGGGACATCATGCTTGGGAGGGTGGAGGGACAGTGCAGGAGAAGAAGGCCCTCTATGAGGTGGATTGATTCAGTAACTGGGATAATTGGGATGGGAGTGTCAGAGACAGTGCGATTGGCACAGGACAGAGTGGAGTTTAGGGCTGTTGACCATAGGGTCGCTATGAGTCGCAGGCGACTCGATGGCACATAACAACAACAACAACAGAAGAAATGGGCAAATTTTTAGATACTTGGCGAGCTCTGGTGGCCTAGTGGCAGGAAACTGCACTGCAATCCCAGAAGTACACGGTTCAAATCCACCAGATGCTCTGCTGAAGGAGGAACAGTCGCCTCCTGTACCAGTCAGATCCAATTTGACGGTACACGCATTAAAAAAAAAAAGAAAGAATTAAAAAAAATTTTTAGATACTCATAACCTACCTAAATTACCATAAATAGAGGAAGAATATTTGACCAGGCCTATCACAAAAGAAGAAACTGAACAGGACATAAAGATACTCTCAACAACGATGACAAAGTCCTGGCTCCAACTGCTTCCCTGGTAAACTCTACTAAACATTTAAGAAGTGACACCAAATTTACTCAACCTATTTCTGAACATAGAAAATATGGAATACTTTTGAACTGATTTTTTTAAGCAAATACAATCTTGATACCAAAGTGAGGCAAAGATACCATTAAAAACAACAACAACAAAACCAACCACAGATCAATATCCCTTGCGAACATAGATGTAAAAATGTTTCAAAATAACCAGTCAACAGAATCCAGCACGATATAAAATTATTCATAATGATCAAATGTGATTCATACAGATACACAAAAATAGTTCAAAACTGAATTAAAAAAACCAACCAAAAAGTAAATTAGTGACGTAATCCACCACATCAACGAAAAGAACCACTTGATTATCAACTCATACAGAAAAGGTACCGTTCTTGATAAAAACTCAACAAAATAGGAAAGAAGAGAAATTTCTCAACATAATCAAAAGCACACATACAAAACCAATGGCCAACATCACTCTCAATGGAGAGACTGAAGATCTTTGTAATCTTCAATGTAAAACCTGACTTCCTATTTAATATTGTATTGGCAGTGTTAGACCAGGAGAGAGGGCAAGAAGCTGCACTTGAATACCAAAGTTCGTGGTTCAAATCCACTAGATGCTCCACTGGAAAAGGAGAGGCAATCTCCTCCTGTACCAGTCAGATCTGATTTGATGGTACATATTTGGAAAGAAGAAAAAGAGGGGGAGAAGGGAACAGAAAAACTACTAGGATAGCAGCAGCTAGTGAAGGAAAAGAAGAGATTCCATGAGGACTTGAAGAGACACGGTAATAGGCATAAACCAACAGCAATTATAGAAAATACAAAGTATATGGAGCAATTGTATGAAAACCAGTAAAGCAAACCAATCCAAAACTAACCAAAAATCAGTCTGCTTTCTCTACAGTAACAGAAAGAACTCTAAAAAGCAAAGGGGAAAAAAGTCACATTTACAATAGCGATCCACAAGGTGAAATAGTTAGGAATAAATCTAGTCTGAGATAAAAAGATTTATAAAAAGAAAACAACAAACAAACATAAGAAACCCAAAGAGACTCACACAAATTGAAGACTGTATCATGCTCATGGATTGGAAAACTTAACATTTTGAAAATGGCAATACTACCAAAATCAATTCCTGGATAAAATGCACTGTGTGATCCAGATTTAAATATATGAAGAAAATAAGGAACAACTTAATACGGAGGAAACAGAGCCTAGATAAGCAAAGTAACAAAGAAGAAGCACATGAAGTAGGTGGCCTTATACGTCCCAGTCTTAAAACTACTACACAGTTACAGTCATCAAAAAACCCCAATGTGATACCGTGACAGTGACAGACAATGAGGTAGGATTGAGAACTCAGAAATAAAAGTATCGACATTTAGACAGCTGATCTTTGGCAAGAAGAAACTCTGTGGGGAAAGTAGGAAAGTGAGAAAAGACAATCTCTTTAAAAAGTGGTGCTGGTAAACCTAGGTAACAATTTGCAGAAAATTAAAACAAGAGTCATACCTCACACCATATACAACAACTAATTCAATATGGATCAACGATGTAGGTGTAAAAGTTAAAACTATAAAGATAGCCAAAGGGGGTAAACATTGCAGCAAAAGACAAAGGAAACATTTTGGCACAGATTTTGTTATTGTGTACCATCAAGGTGGCCTCAACTTGTAGCTGACCCACAGGGCAGTAAATTGCATGGGAAGAAATTGTCCATCTTTCTCTGGCAGAGAAACTCTGTGCGTTAGGAACTGTAGTGCAGCTTCTTGCCACTAGGCCACCAGTGCTTCTATCTACAGAATAGACAGACTATTAGATATATCTGAAAATGTTAAATTTAGCAGAAGATAAATTAGATGATTGTAATTTACTAAAAATCAAATCGTTATTTGCGCTAGGAGGGTGGAAAGAACACACCAAGTGTGTGTGGGGGGGAGGAAATTTGTCAATAACATACCTTACAAGAGATCCAACTCTAAAATTTACAAAAACTCCAATGCTTCAACACAAAACAATAGGCAACCTAATTACAAACTGGACAGAGTACACGAGAAGGTTTATCACCAAAGACTATTCAAATCGCCAATAAACATGAAGAAATGCTGAAGATAACTAGCTATTTCAGTGTGGGAAACTGAAATGCGATCTTCTTACCAAACAACAACAGCAAAAATTCCACAAGACCACAAACATCAAAGATGGTGAGGCTGTGGAGAGCTCAGAAGTTTTTACCCTGCTGATCAAAACAACCCAGAATAAAACCACACAAGGAACCAAAACTCAAACATACACATGTTTGCTGTTGTGGACCATCAAGTGGAAACCGACCCATAGCTAACCCTGCAATGGGTTTTCAGAGGAAGTTAGGGAGGAGATTGCATATCCTCCTCCCAGAGCAGCTGGTGGACTCAAACCGTGTGCCTTAGGGATTGCAGGTGCAGCTTCTTGCCATTAGGCCACTAGAGCAACCCAACCCCTACATACAGACAAATAAACACCTCAAACGCATTGCTGTTGAAGTGAAACTGATTCACAGGTGGTAAATTGCTTGGGAAAAGACTGGCTATTCCTCTCCTGCAGATCCACTGGTGAGTTCTAAACAACAGTTTTTGAGTTGGCAGTGCAACTGGACTACCAGACCTCCCTATACTATGCTAGTGGGAATGTAAAATGGTGCAACCACTATAGAAAGCAGGGTGGTGTTCTAGCAAGGCAGTTGGGAATAGCAATAATGGTATGTTCTAGTTATCTCAAATATATTCCAAAGAAGAGCTATGACACAGGTAAGTACATCCATGTTCATGGAAAGATTATTTAATATTTAACATAGAAAAGAAACAGAAATGACCTAAGTATTCATCAATCTCAAATCGCTAAATAAACATGATAGAGAATGATAACTTGTTGAAAGCTATGTAACAGATGAATCAAGAAAAAATTATATTGAAGGACAGAGCAGTCACAAAATAAAAAATTCTAAGACTATCAATACAGAAGTCTTTTTTTATTACTATTATAGGGAAGGTTTATACACAGGCAGATTCCTTTTGGGTAGTTAGTAGTGATGGGAAAGGAGGGAGAAGGCAGCAAAAACTCATGAACAGATGAGTGAAGGGAAATGCAATATACAATAGATTGCACACGGTAACAATTTATCAGTAATGACTGTTACAAAATGTGTAAAAATGAATGAAACATCATTTGTAAACTTGTCATTCAGATAAAAAAGACATAAATTAGAAATTGTACCCAAAACAGTTCCAAATGCACAGATGATTTATAAAGAAAGTGTTATTCCAGATCCACACGTCACTCCATATACAAAAACCAACTCAAGGTGGATCATGGACCTAGGACTAAAACCAAGGACTATAAACTTCACTAAAGAAAAACTTGGAAGAACTCTGGTAGTCCTAATCCACAACATAAAGAGTCTTCAAAGTATCCTGAAAAATTTACAACCAGGAGAAGATAAAATAGGTGAATGGGACCTTCTAAGAATCAAATCCCTATGCACATCCAAAAACTTCTCCAACAGGTTTAAAAGGGAAGCCACAGCCTGGGAAAATATCATGTCAGATAAGGGACTTTTATCTAGAATTTATACTTGAGCACCACAACAAGATAAAGATAAATAATCCAATTGAAAAACAGGCACAGGATATGAACAGATATATCACCAAAGAAGACATTCAGATGGCCAACAAGCACATGAAGAAATGTTCAAAATCCCTAGCTCTAAAGAGAGATGCAAATCAAAACAACTATGAGATATCATCTCACCCCAGTCAGAATAGCAAAATTTAACAGAACAGCAAGCAACAAATGCTGG
>NW_006399876.1:7672574-7681551 GCF_000299155.1 Elephantulus edwardii
TATTACATAAAGTCATAAAATAAAGGATGTAAAAACTACTGTCAACAGACATTTGTGCTCTGAAATATACATCTTTACTTGTGGGTAATTTAGGTTTAAAGTAGTATTTCTTAAAAAATTTAAATAAATGGTTTTTATACTGGTTTACTTACAAAATAATATTTCTTAATACAAATACTTTTTCCAGTTCTCCTTTATTTGAAAGTGTTAGCCTATTGTGGATTTTTTTTTTTTGTAACCTGTTTTTAGGAATAAAGTCCCAACTAAACATACACATGTTAGTATTTTCACAACCAAGAATTAATTTTACTCTAGGTATTGAAACATTAAGCAACACAAAAACACACACATACATTATTAGCATCTCTATAGTTGAATTAAAAGAATATACATTAATGGGCTTTCTCCATCTAAAACCAGGCCAGAGCTGGCTGTCATTAACAAGCCCTTACCTTTACATCCGCAATGAGGGCGTCTTCATCTTCTATTCCCGTGGGAACACATTTCTTGTGCAGTGGCAGAGACTCCAACTTATCTACAAGGCAGCGAAGGCCTTCAAGCTCAAAATGGGTCAGATGTACCTGCCTGTCCTTGCGGGGGCTACTCTGGGGATCCCACACTTGGCCATTGTGGGAACCTCGGCTAGAGTCAGAGGATGAGTCACTTGACAAGGTTTTCTTCAGACTTGGAAGACTTCGGCAGGCTTTGCCCAGTCCGTCATAATCCAGGTTCACGCCATTGGCTACAGGGCTAGTGAGGACAGAACGCCTACTGCTCAAGCGCCGAGGTTCTCGATCCACGGAATCCTCATCCCCATTCCCGGACTCCAACCCATTTAACTCCAAATCTGCCAATGGTAAGAAGAAAAAGCATTAAGAATACACTGCTTGGCCATGATAAATCAGCAATATATGCAGTATGCAAAAAATTCTAAGCTATACATCACCAAGTGATCGTATTTAAATAACAGCTTCTCCTTATTCCAATCTACCTTCCTGGATGGCTTTCATTTTCCTAGATCCACAGGCTTTTTGTATATCCTGGAAGCACCCTCAAGTGCTTTTTTTTTCAGTCCACTGCCAGAAGTGACAGTTACTGGGAGAAGTAGGCTCATACATAGGGACAGTGTACCTAATAAGAAAGGTATGCCGTTTGTGCTTATTTACTAATATAATATGTAAACCCAGAGACAGTAAACTGAAAAAATGGTTGTAATTCTGAAGGAGGGTGCCAAAAGTTTGGGAGACAGATGCTGGTCACAAGCAGAAACAAAATCTTTTATGTGGTGAAACTGTTCACTACAGATTAGTAAGTAAGCACAAATAAACCTGTGTGTTTTACTCGGTTTGGTGGTAACACAGCACTGCTTTCTCACCCATCAACACTATCGAGGAAATGGTTAAGTGGGATTTTTAAAAGGGTGTGAAGGGCCTCATCTTTTAATTGTGAACAAACTACTCCTGAAGGTGGCTAAAAATCAGTTTCAAGGTTGAGCTTAAATTTGGAAGTACGATTTCATTATCTTTTAAAAGAGTAATACATAGATTTAAAATTAGTTTTGTCCATAAGCCAAGCTTTGGAGTTTAGAAACATTTGTAATAAAACAAAGTGAACAGTTTTATGAAGAGAGAGATGGTAGTTTATGACACTCAAAATAGAGTAAAAACAAGTTTTAGGAAACAATCTGAAAAGGTTCACCAGTTTTATATACTGAAGATGAAAGTAATACAGTCTCTATAGATTAAATAAGAAAATCTATCACCCCTCTTTCTTGGGTTGATGGTGTGCTGCATTTTCTTTCCTTCTTTTCTATGTGTGTGTTGACTATGATGAAATCTTTAAAACCAAGATTAAGATCATGCTACACATACAATCTATATTTTATTTTTGCATAGTTAGGAGAACATTTTTTAACTTTCCAAGCAGACTATAAACACAAGCAAACTCATGTGTTGTTATGTGTTGTTGAGTCACCTGCAACTCATCGAGACCTTACGTACAATAACCCTAAACACTGTCCTATCCTATGTCAATCTCACTGTCTCCAACACACCTATCCCCATTACCCAGGTCACTGAATCAATCCATCTCACTGATGGCCTTCCTATCCTGCGCTGTCTCTCCACCCTCCCAAGCATGACGTCCCTCTCCAAGGACTGGTCCCTCCTTGCAACATGTCCAAAGTATGTCAGACGAAGCTTCAGAATCCTTGCCTCCAAGGAGCAGCCTGGCTTCACCCTTTCCACAACAAACCTATTCGTTCTCTTAGCAGTTCATGGTATATTCAAAACTCTTCTCCAACACCACAGCTCAAAGGCATCGATTCTCCTTCTATCATTCTTAGTCATTGTCCAGCTCTTTGATGCATAGCTATCATTCTTAGTCATTGTCCAGCTCTTTGATGCATAGCATGTGATTGCAAAGACCATGGCATGCATCACGTGCATCTTAGTCTCCAGACTGACATTGTTGCTCTTCAATACTTGAACACATTGGTGCACACTGAAAATTGATGACCATGCTTAGAAACACATTTGCCATCATTTGTGGCAACGTGTTAAGAGAGTTCTCTAACCACAGACTTTCCCATCACAGTATGTCTTTTAATTTCCTGGCTACTGGTGCCAAGAGTGTTGATTGTAGAGCCAAGCAAACTGAAGCTGTGAACAATCTCAATCTCTGCACCATCCATCATGATGCTGCCAATTGGCCCACTGGTGAGAATCTTTGTTCTCCTGATACTGAGTCTCAATCCATACTGAAGGACCTTCCACAGCAAGCACTTCAGGTCCTCCTCAGTTTCAGCAAGCAGAGTTGTGTCATCTGTATAACGCAGATTGTTGATGAGTCTTCCTCCAATCCTGATGTCGCGTTTCTCCTCATAGAGCCCAGGCTCTCGAATAAACTGTTCTGCATAAAGATTGAAAAGGTATGGAGATAGGATACATCTCTGGCATACACCCTTCCCAATTCTGAACCATGCAGTGTTTCCTTGCTCTGTTTTGATGACTGCCTCCTGGTCCAAGTATAGGTTTCGCATAAGCACGATCAAGTGTTCTGGGATTCCCATTCTTCTCAGAGTCAGCCACAGTTTGTTGTGATCCACACAGTCAAATGCCTTTGCATAATCAATGAAACACAGATAGACATTCCTCTGGTATTCCCTGCTTTCAGCCAAGATCCATCTAACATTAGCTACAATATCCCTAGTACCGTGACTCCTTCTAAACTCAGCCTGCACTTCTGGTAGTCCTCTGCTGATGTGCTGTTCTCGTCATTTTCGAATAATCTTCAGCAGAATCTTGCTTGCATTTGGTATTAATGATGTTGTCTGATAATTTCCATATTCTGTTGGATCACCTTACTTTGGAATAGGAACAAATAACAGCTCTCTTCCAGTCAGCTGGCCAAGTAGTTGTCGTCCAGATTTCTTGGCACAACTTGGTGAGCACATCTAGGGCAGCATCTGTTAGTTGAAATATGTCAATTGGTATACCATCTATTCCTGGGGCCTTATTTTTAACCAATTCTTTCAATGCAGTTTGAACTTCTTCCTTGATCACCACAGGCTCCTGCTCGTATGTTGTTTCATGAAATTCTTCTGTGTCTGCTAATTCCTTTTGTATCATTTAATATTCTGCCCAAAGCATCTTAAAGTATTCCAACTAGAGGCTTGAGTATCTTTTTCAGATCCTTGAGCTTAAGAAATGCTGAGCTATTTTGGCCCCTTGGATTTTCTGAATCGAGCTCTTTGCACATTTCATTACAATACTTTGTCTTGCCATGCTGCCTTTCGAAATCTTCTGTTCAGCTCCTTAATGTCTTAATTTCTTCCCTCTTCTCTGGCTTCTCGGTGCTCTAGTGCAATATTCAGAGTCTCTTCTGACATCCATTTTGGCCTTTTCTTCCTCTTCTGTCTTTGCAGTGACCTTTTCGTACTCTTCCTAGGTGATATTTTTGCTATCTTCCCATAACTCAACTGGTCTTCGCTCATTAGTGCTCAAGGCCTCAAACCTGTTCCTGAGATGGTTCTGAAATTCAGGTTGAATACACTCAAGGTCCTATTTTGGTTCCCATGGACTTGATTTCACTTTCCTTAGCTTCAGCTTAATTTGCATGAGTAGTTGGTGGTCTGTTCCACAATCAGCACCTGGCCTAGTTTTCACAGATATTGAACTTCTGTAGAGGTTCTTTATACAGATGTAATCTGATTCCTATGCATACTATCAGGTATCCACGTGTATAACCTGCGTTTATGTTTCTTCTATACTTGCAATGAATAAATCGTTGATTGTGCAAAATTCTATCATCCTATCTCCAGCTTCATTTCTGTCACCAAGTCCACGCTTTCCAGCTACTGATCCTTCTTCTCTGTTCCCAACTTTTGCATTCCGGTCACCCATTATTATTAATGCATCTTGAAAATGCTAAGTAAAGAATATGCACCATTTCTCACTGACTATCCCCATCTAACATTTGTGATAGTGGTAAAAAAAATCCCAAACACCAAAAAAACCAACCTGCTGAAAATTTTGCACATTCATGACATATGTCTGACAGTGACACTGTATGAAGTGAGATAAGTGATTAGATTATCAGTTAACTTGTCTGGGGCATGAGTCTCAATGGTTCTTCAGTTACATAATTTGCAATTTTGTTTATGAGCAAGGTGTTGACCTTGGCCTCATCAATAGCATAGAGCTTCTTTTACAGCATGTTTGATTTGGTGCTTGTTGGTCTTCATATCCACAATGAACACAAGTGTGCTGTTATCTTTTATCTTCTTTTTTTTTTATTATTAAATTTTATTAGTTTTAATGAACATTTACAGATATTTTGGATTTTCATTCACTCATTGTTATACTGTTTTCTCTACCCTCCCCCCAGTTCGTTTTTCTTTCCCCCCCCCCTTGAATGTCTATCTTTTATCTTCTTTATGGGTGACTTAGTGTCAAGCTTGTTTCTCCCGAGGTGCTTTTCTGGGGATATCTGAGGTGCCTTTGGAGTCTCAGTGTCTTAGGCTGCCAGAAGGTGTGTGACATAGGGATCCTTTTTTGTGGCTGTGGATGTCCTTCAGTACTGCCTTTCTTGTCCTTTAATGCCTCTGCTTTGGCTTAAGTTTTGGAAGGGGCTTCCTTTGTCAACTTTGTATCAAGGAAGAACATCCTAAATTTTCAAGTGTTCTTGAAACAATCCTTTTAGCCCCCAAAATACTCTCCTTATAAATGTGCTCAAAAGATGAAAAGAACAAATAAGGGTTAAGAGCAAATATTTTTGGAATCTAAGTTATGGCTCAGTCAACTGAGCACCTAATAAGGTGCTGCTGAGCTGGCACCAACTCACAGGACAACAGAATGAAGCCCTGCCCAGTGCAGCACCATCCCCACAACTCATAGGACAAAGGAATGACACCCTGCCCAGTGCAGTACCATCCTCACAATCTTTGCTGGGCTTAAGCACACTGTTGCAAATGCTGTGCCAATCTGTTTCATTGAAGGTTTTTTCCTCCTCTGCACTTTTCCACACAGGATGAGTCTTCTTCCAGATGGCCCCTTCAGATAACATGCCCAAAATGTGTGAGACAGTCTTACCACATTTGCCTCTAAGTAGTCTATATGCACTTCTTCACAGAACATTGTTTGTTCCTCTAGCTGTCCATGGTATGGTCAACATTCTTTGCCCAAACTATGATTTAAAGGCATTGGTTCTTCTTCAATCTTCCTTATTCACTGTATAACTTTCACAGGAAGACGAAACAAATGAAAATGCCATGGCTGAAGTCAGGTGTGCGTCTTAGTCTTCAAAAGCTTTTCTTGCTCTTTGGCAGCTGCTTTGCACTTATTAAACGTAAATCCTGGACAAGTTTTATTTTCTTTAAATCTCTTTAAATGTAACGTCCTCAACTGTAAATAACACCTACATCATAGGAAAGTTGTTATGTGCTGTTGAGTTGCCTGTGACTCATAGTAACCCTACGTAAAGCAGCTCTATCCTGTCCTGAGCCAGTCTCACGGACTCTGACACACACCTATCCCCATTACCCCAGTTACTCTATCAATCCATCTGACCGGGGGATGGGGCTTGTCTTCCTCTCCCGTGCTGTCTGTACACCCTTCTGAGCATGATGTCCTTCTCCAAGAACCGATCCCTCCTAGCCATGTACCACATAAGAGAAGGAGCTTCGAAATCCTAACCTCCATGGAGAAACTTGGTTTCATCTGCTCTAAGACAGATCTATTTCTTTTCTCGGCAGGCGATGGTATGTTCACAACTCTCCTCCAGCATCACAAATCAAAGGCATCGATTTGTCTTCTGTCATCCTTAGTCATGATTCAGCTCTCTGATGCATAGCAAATAACTGCGAAGACGAAAGCCTGGATCAAGCCCACCTTAGCCTCCAGACTGGTATCGTTGCTTCTCAGTACTCTGGAGAGGGTGCTCATAGCAGATTTCCCCAGTGCAATTAGTCTTTTAATTTGCTGACTGCTGGGACCAAGAGTGTTGATTGTGGAGCACAGCAAGCTGTAATTGTTAACAACCTCAATCTCTTCTTCATCTAATATGGTGCTGCCAACAGGCCCAGTGGTGACAATCTTTGTGTTCTTGGTGTTAAGCTTCAATCCATATTGAAAACTACAGTTTTTGAACTTCTGCAGCACGCACTTCCAGTCCTCCTCAGTTTCAGCAAGCAAAGTTTTGTCACCTGCATAACGTAGATTACTGATGAGTCTTCCTCCAATCCTGATGCCATATTCCTCCTCATAAAGCCCAACCTCACAGATGATCTGTTCTGCATATAGACTGAAAAGGGATGGAGACAGGACGTACCCCTGACACACTCCTTTTCTGACTTTGAACCATGCGGTGTTTCCTTGCTCTATTCTGAGGACTGCTTCCTGGTCCAAGTATAGGTTTTACGTAAGCACAATCAAGTGTTCTGATATTATACATATATGTGTGTGTATGTGTGTGTGTTTATGTATATGTGTGGGGATATATATATAAATATATATATAAATAAACAGTAGGTAAAAGGAAAAAACCCAACTAAACTAATAAGCAACAGCCTACTAAAGGTTCCTTGTCTCATCCTCAGGTTTGCACTTGTAAAAATTGTGTCAAAGTCCAGGTAGGCTGAACACTTACCCATGCTGAGGGATTCTTTCTGAAATTCTTTAGTTAGGTGGGAGCGGTTGGTGATGCAGTACACATAGCGCTCCAACACGTACCAACACATCTCATAGTAGAATGGATAGCGGAACTTATTTGGAACCTACACAGAACACAAGAATGAGAAATGTTGATGACAATTTTTAAAGAAAGACAATGGAACCAATGGAATAACTCACCCAGGAAACACTAACCAGGCAACTTGGACACCAAGATAGGCATTTTGAGGGAGTAAATTGGGGACACAATCACTGGAGAGAAGTAATTTGAAAGACCATTCAGGGCAAATAAAAAGTTGTTTTGACTGGATGGAAAATTATTAAAAAGAAATTAATTGCTTTTTTGGCAGTAAACCATTAAATGAAGCAGTTGCTGTTATGTGCTGTTGAGTCACCTGTGACACTATGTATAGCAGCTCTGAAGCCTGAGCTGTCCTAAGCCAGTCTCAATAATCCTGACACACCCCATTGTCCCTGTTACTGTATCAATCCATCTCCACTCAGGGTTTTCCTCTCCTGTGCTGACCCTCCACCCTTCCAAGCATGACGTCCTACTCCAAAACTGGTCTTTCCTGGCCATGTGCTCAAAGTATGTGAGACAGAGCTTTAAAATCCTAGCCTCCAAGGAGACTTGGTTTCACCCTCTCCAAGACAGACCTATTTGTTTTCTTGGCGGTCAGTGGTATGTTCAAGACTCTTCTCCAGCACCACAATTCAAAGGCATAAATTATTCTGTCATCCAGTCACTGTCACTCTGGAGAGGTCCCTAACAGCAGATTTTCCCAATGCAATTCACCTTTTGATTTCCTAGCTGCTGGTGTTAAGAGTGTTGATTGTGGAGCCAAGCAAACTGTAATTGCTAACAACCTCAATCTCTTCTCCATCTGTCATGGTGCTTGCCAACTGGCCCAATAGTGAGAATCTTTGTCTTCCTGAAGCTAAAATTCAATCTACATTGAAGACTACAGTTCTTGGCCTTCTGCATCAAGTGGTTCAGGTATTCTTCAGTTTCAGTAAGCAAGGCTGTGTCATCTGCAATAACGTAGGTTGCTGATGAGTCTTCCTCCAGTCCTGATGCCACACTCCTAATCATAAAGCTGTTTCCTCAATGACCTGTTCTGCATACAGACTGAAAAGGTATGGAGACAGGATACATCCCTGACACACTCTTTTCCTGATTTTGAACCATGCAGTGTTTTCCTGCTCTGTTCTGAGGACTCCTTCCTTGTCCAAGTATAGGTTTTGCCTAAGGACAATCAAGTGTTCTGGGATTCTCATTTTACTCAACGGTAGTCACAGTGTGTTGTGATCCACACAGTCAAATTCTGTTGTATGGCCAATAAAACACAGATACTACTCTGGTACTCTGTTTTCTGCCAAGATCCATCTGACATTAGCAGTAATTTCTCTAGTGCCACAACTTCTTCTAAACCCAGGTTTTTCTTTCTTTAAAGAATAAAATTCTGTCTCCAAATATTTATTGACTATTTTCCTACATTCAAAGTATTATTCCAGATTCTGGGGGGTGGGGGGTGGGGGGAGAGACACAGAGATGAATAAAATCCTGCCAAAATGAATATTCTATTAAAAGTGACGAAATCCCAGGGTAGTGTAAATAGTTGTTGTACTAAACCCAGCTCGTATTTCTGGTAGTTCTCTGTCAAAGTATTGTTCCAGTTGTTTCTGGATGATCTCCAAAAGGATTTTGCTAGTGTGTGGTATTAGTGATATTGTTTGATAATTTTCACATTCTGTTGGGTCACTTCTTTTCGGAATGGAAATAAACATGGGTCTCTTCTAGTCAGTTG
>NW_006399876.1:7683111-7703114 GCF_000299155.1 Elephantulus edwardii
AATAAAATTTAATAAAAAAAGAAAAAACAAAGAAGACAGTGGAACAAAGAAGCTAGTGGAAAACAAAAATTTGCTGTTATATATTCTTATGAAAATAAGAAACTCAGTCACAGGCTGGCCCCAGTCTAGGATACAGACTATTCTCACTATACACTTAGTTTATTTGCCTACGGCATGCTCACCAATCAGATTAAGGACTGGATATGACCTATTCAGTAGTTGCCTCTAGTTTTCTTTTCCTTCTTCCTCCAAATAAAGTAAGATTCCAGTTGAATAATAAAAAATTATCATTAATCAGTAAGGAGTCAATGATGGCAACTATCTGGAACATTTTGGGACTTTCTTTTAGAGAGGTCATTCTTTTTTAAGAATAGGCCAAACAATTAAGATTGTTTTGAATATGCACCACCTTCAGAAATTTCCTCTCTTCCCACTTGAGGAGATGACTTCACCCCTTGTCTGGTAATCTTCTCCAATCAAGAAGTGGATGGGAGTCCTTTTTCAGACCCCTTTAGCAGGTCACAAGTCATCACTGTGGAATGAGGAGATCACTTTCCTCACAAGACAGAATAGGTATGTATTTTTAATCATCAGCCCCATCAGCTTCGTAACGCACAGGATCCAAGCCCTTTCATCTGAGTCTTTTATGTGGGTACAGATGTAACAATTAGCTTTCTCTTTCAATAGTTTAAAAGTAAAATAAACTTATTCCTTATAATAGGGGCCATGAATTAGTAAGTATTTGATTTTTAAAAAGTGAAACATGTTGTGTCTCTCCACTAGTCTTTTGGCTATTACCAACCCTTTCCTGGGGTCTTTATTAGGCATTCAAGATAACTGTAGTCTCCACAGCCTTTTGGAATGCTAGTGAGAGCTTGGTTAATTGGGAGAGAAAAAGAAAAAATAAAAATGAGTGCAATTAATCTTTGACTTTTAATTCATCCAACATTTTAACAAAGTCAAAATACTGCACAATCTGCTCCCATCCGGATCCAGTTTGCCAAATACTACAAAGAACATAAAACTTCTAAAGCTGGGCTAGAATATTGTTTTTAGAAGTCTTCACTACAAAAACTATTGAGAAGCTAAGTATTAACAGTAGAATAATTACCACTACTCAAGTTAAAACAAGACATTTCTGCACTAGTATGTCCAAAGTAGCAACAACACTGTCTTGAATTTAGAAAATACTTTAAATTAAGGTCATACTTGGGAAAAACAGATTTAACGTAGTCATTCAGAAAATTTTACATTTTCTGCTACACAGCCTCCAAGAATTAGACAAATCAAGATCTGTTTGACCAGTTGGTCTGCAGAAAGTGTCATACAGAGAGGTATCATCTACAGTAATACATAGGGGGTAGTCCCAAAAACTTAACAACCAATTAACAGGTATAATAATTATCTTTACGCATAAAAAAGCATACATTTTAAAAACTTATTTTCAGACTGCATCTTACAGCATGTGTCTGATATTACCTCTTAAAACGATTTTGAGTCAAACAAGGAAACTGTTTCCTTTTGAAGCATTTAAAATATTTTTATAGACAGGCCTTTATTACAACTTTATTTACTAAGTTATTAGTAATCTTTTATGGTTTGATTGAGATAAGCACTGGTGGTGTAGTGTTAAGAAGCTGCACTGCATTCCCAAAGGCATACAGTTCAAATCTACCAGGTGCTCTGAGGGAGGACAGGCAATCTCCTCCTGTGTGATACACTACCTCTGAAAAGCCTCTAGAGGGTCAGCTATAGGTCAACTGTGACTACAGCACACAACAAGGGGCAAATTACTCTTAACAATCAAGTGGATATTAACTTTATAAAATTGTCCCCAAAGCACTGATTCCTCTACTAAAACTAACAGGATTCTCCCCACAGCATCAGAAACTTGTGTACAAGGTGGAGAGGTAGCTCCGAAATCTTGATGTTTTCTAAAAGCACATTGTTAACTGACCATGTTAACAATAAACGTGGCCCTCAAACCTAAAAGCATTTGCTATTGGGACTCATAACGTAAAATGTTTGTCAAACACTATTTGTTTCTAATAAACTAACTTCTGTATATACCTACCAGGTTAGGAACTGCATAACCTTGGGGAAATGGAGAAATTAAAACACATACGTAATAGGAATAATTCCAGGAGAAAAAGGCATTTGTATAAAAAAGGAAGAAAACTCAAGTGTAAGAATCAGAAGAAACAGAAATTTTGTGAACCTTCAGTTGATAATCTCTATTACTACAACAAATATTCTAAGAATGTAAAAATTAAAAACATGGCTCAAGAGATTACCAAGAGCATCACAGAATTGGAGTGCCCATAATTAAATAATATAGATGCAACTGAATTTTTATATTTCTGTGTTCTCAAAATGCAGGATTGCATTTTAATCCAAAAAAAGTGAAGTTTTAACAAACCATTATTCACATCTGCCTTAAATAGAGTTAATCTTTTATCAAATGTTACACAGAATTACGTACCCGTGTCCGATCCTCTATGTTGTATATTTTTAATTGCATGGGGATATTGAAACTATGCAAAAAATTGCCTCCAAATACTAATGTATCTGTAGGAGTATATACCGCATGAATCCAGCCTGGAAGAAAGGGAACGCAGATCAGAGGCTGAAAGTTTACATTACAACATAGTGCTCTCAAATGAACTACCACCAGATGCCTCGACCACACAACCTTCTAATGCTACTTCCTATTAGTGGCTGGCCAAGTTACTGAACCTTTCAAAACCTTAATTCTTTTGATTAAACTAGAAGAATTTGCACCCTGTTAGGCTGGGTTTTCTTTACAATATCAATTTTTAACAAATGCTCCTTCTATTAATTGCAGCCCTGACCAAGCTATGTGCAAGACAATTTACATGTATTCTTTTTCTCCTCATGACAAAACAACAGAGATTTAAATGGTGTATACCAGGTAATTAAACAATCAGGATTCTAATATCAGCCTGGGATTCAAACATCTGTCTCTTCACAATGCTTTTTTTTTTATTTTATTATTTTTTTTTACAATGCTTATTTTTAACTAGGGACTTGATTAAAATTATGACTGATTAGCACTCTAGCTGCTATATGGGCTGCATATCACCTGTAAAAGAGGCCCTATCCCTTGAGTCTAAATTACTAGAAGAATGTACTGGATTTATCAAATGCTTTTCCTGTATCCACTGAGATGATCATGTGCTTCTTTGCCTTTGTTCTACAGATGTGGCACAGTATGCTGATTAGGGAACTCTGGTGGTACAGTCCACAGGTGTGATGTGAACCCAAAGGTAGCACACCTCTTGGGCAGTTTGAAAGCACCCTGAGCTTGGAGGGAGAAAGATGGCAATCTGCTCCAGCGGGACGCACAGCCACCCGGAAACCAGCTGGAGGGTCAGCTGAGTCAGTTCCTAGTTGACAGCTAAGTTGAGACGAACATGGGGTCCACATAGGTAATTGGAAAAAACTCCAATGCAGGTCTGAAGTACACTTTCAGTGGAAATTCACTTCCTTCTTTTGTTTTTAAAGACGTTCTCAGCATCTACTCCGTAAAGACAGGAAAAGGCACCACTGTTTTTGGCCATCCTAACTATTCTTAGCGGTAATTTACCAATTCCTTTTAAGAAAAGGCAGTGACTACAGGAGACAACCGCTATCCCCATCCTACTTACCTGAGGGAATGACGAAGGTATAACCCTGCTTGAGCTCAATGCGCTGGCAATCTGACACTCGGTCACCCAGAAAGATGTCTCCCTGTTTCCCTGATAGCAGCCAATTCTCGTACAGCTCCAGGTTGTGGGCTGTAGGGGGGATGAGCCAGAAGACCTGTGAGTTAAAAAACTTCAGTCTGTTAACAGCCATTGACATGACCCAGCCATTACCCTTAACTGAGAAACAGGTACAAAGTTAAGAGAACTAGGTACAAAGTGGTGGCTTCTGCCTACTTGAGAACGCTACAGAGGGCTGAAACAAGTAAACTGTCATCATCCACTTGATCTAATAGCAATGGAGTTTCTGGTGGACTGCACTGTGGAATCAAGAACTTGCTTGGGATTCAGAGAAAAGAGAGTCACTCAGCACATTACCTAGCATATTACCATTATATGCCCCGGGATGGCTGGTCTTTGTAGTTCTAGTAAGAGGCATAGCTAGTTTGCAGAGTTATCTTCAAGAGACTGTGTGGGTTACCTTGTTCCAAGGTATTAATCAAGATTAAGAAAATAAAACTTTAAGAGGCTTTGAGTAACTTTTGTTTTTAAATGTATACCTATTAATTAAGACCTTTCATTCTAAAGTTATCAGCTATTTTCATTATTTTACTACTTTCTTTCAAAGTTCAATGCACACAAACATACTCACTTTTTAGGAAGGGGGAAAGGTAGCAAAAAGATATTAACCTCTGCTGCAAATTCTAGATTTCTATTTTCACACAACATTCAGAAAGACGGGTATGATTACGAAGAATAAAATCCATCAAAATGCTCAGAGAGGCCATAAATGCTCCCTATAGTTGCACTTCAGGGAGCTCTGGTGGTCTAGTGGTAAAGAGCTGCACTGCCAATCCAATGGCATGCAGTTTGAGTTCAGTACCTGCTCTGCAGGAGAATGACAGCCAGTCTCCTCCTGTGTGATTTACTGCTTCTGAAGACCTGCTAGTTTATTTTATTGGGAATTAATACAAAATCTGTGCTTAACAAATCCAAGTAGAAAAATAATGTTGAAGATTGCTTATTGAGTTTACTTGGAGAATTCTGATGTAGAAATCTAGAAACAAGACTACTGAGGTTTATTAACTAAGTATCCTGTCAGCATTACTAACTAGAAGAACACTAATTCTTACTGACTCTAGCCAGGAAGCTCAACTTAGTCTACAAATTCTCTCTAGGTAGGGGTCAGGAGAGTTTAACAGATTCCTTTTCAGGGCATAATAAGCATGCATGAACGGAAGCAAATCCTGTAAGTAGCTTCAGTGCCAACTATGACCATACCTTGCCCCCTTGATGGATGTGGTACCAAACAGAAGTACCACCAAAGTCCACATGGAAGTCAGTATAGCAGCCTCGAACACTCATGAGACAGTACCTGATCCACAAAAAGGGGGGGGGGGAAAGCAGTATTAGTGCACGTAAGGGAAAAAGGCTGTCTGTCACAATGCCGCTCTTCCAGCGGATACCTGCTCTAACCCATAGCCAGTCAACTCCCAAATGTCCCAGAGAGGAATGCAATTTAATGCCATCACAGTTCCAAAAGGTATGTTCTGGTAATGATGGGCTACAGTGCTCTGACACATGCTCTTTCCTGTGAAGTGCAGAGCCTCTTCTTTCACTAATTTATCTTTTCAGTGATGATGACACGGAAGAAGGCTGCTGAGTGAGGACGTACTCCTTGCTAACACTGTGCTTTCCATAGCACCTTGAGCAGGTTCAAAGAAGTCACTTACTTCTGCACTTTTGGGTACTGCATCTCCAGGATAGCATTGGTTGATTCAGTTTGACTTTCCTTCAAGTGCCGTGGCCACATGTTGTCTACCCAGTCAATAAAATCCACCTTTAATAACAGAGGAAAACATTCAGATCTCAAAGAAGGGTTAAGCTACAAAGAACTTTAAAGTCAAGAAAAAGATTTTTAAAATATCTATGTTGAAAAGCTATGTTTAGTACAATAATATGTTTGTTAATCTTAGGGTCTGAAGGCAAATATTCTAGAAATAATTATCAATGAGGATAAAAACTAATGCCCCATCAACATGATTAACAACACAATGCTAATCAAAAGTACTAATTAAATGACAACATTCATTTGCAACTAAGGCCACTCAAAGGATGGCATGAGAACTAAGTACCTTATTAAAAACAAAAATTCTCACACCTGTACCGACAGCAAACATCAATGTAGAAAAGGCTGAAGTGGCCACTGTTTTAATTTTATGTGGATGTATAATCAACACTCATGATAAGAGCAGTCAAGAAATCAGAAGATATGTTGCATTGGGAAAATAAGCTGTCAAGGACCTCTCCAAAGTTCTAAAAGAGCAAGTGTCAGTTTAAAAATAAATGTGTAGGGAGTGCTGGTGGCCTAGTGGCAAGAAGCTGCACTGCAATCCCAGAGGTATGTGGTTTGACTCCACCAGATGCTCTGCTGGAGAAGGAGGGGCAATCTCCTCCTGTACCAGTCAGATCTGATCTGACAGTACACACACACACACACACACACACACACACACAAATAAAAAAAAATATTTAAATTCAAAAAGTGTGACTTATCCAAGCCATGATTACTGTCATTTGCTTTGTATGCATCTGAAAATTGGATCATGAACAAGACTAAAAAATTATTGATGCCTCTGAATCATGGTGTTGGTGAAGAGTGCTCAATATCCCATAAACTGCCAAAAAAACAAATAAATCTGTCTTCAAGTAGTGCACCAGAGTTCTTTAGAGGGAAAGATGGTAAAACTTTGTGTTTCACCTACTGTGGGCCCATTTTCAGGAGGAATCAGTCCTTGGAGAAAGACATGCTGCGAAAGGTATAGGTCAACCAAAGAGACTAAGAACCTCAATAAGAAGGAATGACACAGTATCTAACACAAAGAGCTTGAACATAGCTGAGCTGAGCGAGTTCAGCCTTTTGATTTTCTGACTCCAACTCCTTGCACATTTCATTGTAGTATTTTACTTTGTCATAACGCGCTACCTTTTGAAATCTTCTATTCAACTCTTTGGTATCTTGAGTTCTTCCTTGTGCTTTGGTTTCTCTGCGCTCCAGTGCAATTTTCAGAGTCTCTTCTGACATCCATTTTGGTCTTCTCTTCCTCTTCTGTCTTTGCAATGACCGTTTGCACTCTTCCTGGATGATACCCTTGATATCCTCCCACAACTCATCTGGCCTTCGCTCATTAGTGTTCAAAGCCTCAAACCTGTTCCTGAGATGGTTCTGAAATTCAGGTGGGATAGACTCAAAGTCTTATTTTGGTTGCCTTGGATTCGGTTTAATTTTCCTCAGCTTCAGCTTGAACTTGCATATGAGTAGTTGGTGGTCTGTTCCACAATCAGCTCCTGGTCTAGTTTTCACAGCTGATATTGAGCTTCTCCAGAGGTTCTTTCCACAGATGTAATCAATCTGATTCCTATGCATACCATCAGGTGAAATCCATGTATATAACGTGCGTTTATGTCTCTTTGAAAAAACGTATTTGCAATGAATAAGTCATTGATTGTGCATGACAGATTGTAAATATGGTGCAGGACAGAACCAAGTCTCAATTATGTCATTCATAGGGTCGTTATGCATCACAGCTCAATGGTACCTAACATAATGTTAAAAATCTTATAAAAGAATATTCTCAAAGTTTTAGAAATGGCTATAATATTTGCTGAAGGAAAAAAACCAAAAAACAAACCCAGCAACAACCTAATTGAACACTTTATTGAATCACAACACATCCTGCATCTTTAAATGTCACAACCCAATCTCTGAGCTGGAAGAAAAGGTCCTGCATGGGTTAAGGTATGTGAGTCAAACAACCACATATCTAGCATATTGGCTGATGGTGTAAATACAGAACATATGGCCTCAAAAATATGTATCCTAAAAAAAATATATGTATCTTAGGGAGCTGTGGTGGCCTAGTGGCCAGAAGCTACACTGCAATCCCAGAGGTACACAGTCTGACTCCACCAGATGCTCTGCTGGACAAGGAGGGACAATCTCCACCTGTATCAGTCAGATCTGATTTGACGGTACACACACACACACACACACTAAAAAAAAAGTATCATGTGAGCTTTGGGGAAAAAAACCTCCTGTATGTGAACATTTATTTTGTTTTATAGTATGTATCTAGACAATACATATGATCAGTGGACACCCAGATGTTTGCGCAAGTTTGGAAGTGATCATCAATAACAGAAAAATATAGAAAAAATTAATCTGCTGCTCCATTTAAAGAACAGCTGTGCAGGGAGCCAAGAGCTTTAACCTGGCATCCACTAGTCCTAACAGTGAACAAGTCTGGATAAGGAGAAGGGCTGAGGAATACATAGGTGTTGTTTTAGATTATCAAGTGTTCCCTTAGAGCTGAATTGTCTGGTGAGAATTCTCACCTGTACCAACAAGTTAATCATTCTGGGCTCTCTTTATTTGGAATTTACCTGACTACAAAAAGATTATTGTGGCAACATGTTCATACTTTTCTTAATCTTTAGCCTCTGGACAGGTCTTTTACTAACTGGCCTGAACCATATGATAGGCAGTCTGTCTGTTCTGTTTGAATATCACGGCTAAACTGGTAAGAGTTCCAATTCTTTGGACCCAAAAAGAGCCTGCTGGTGCAATGGTTAAGCATTCTGCTAACGAAAAGGTTAGCAATTTGTATCTATCAGGTTTTCCTTGGTAATAAAGATTTGGTGATCTGGTTTCATAACGATTTTTGCCTAGGAATCCCAATGGAGAAAAAAATATACTTAGTTTTATGCGGTCAGTATGGGTCACAACCGACTTGCTAGTACTGAACTGTTTACAAACAAAGAGTGGTCATCCACCAGATGCTCTGCCGGGGAAGGAGGGACAATCTCCTCCTGTACCAGTCAGATCCGATCTGACGGTACGCATACACAAAAATAATAAAATAAACATTAAAAAAAAAATTTAAAAAAAAGAAAGAAAGAAAAACAAAGAGTGGTCTTCCATGAATGAATTTTCTCCGTAACTAAACATTTGCAGACTGTATCAACTGATCCAGTGTTAGATGGATCTCGGCTGAAAGCAAAGAGTACCAAAGGAGTGTCTGTGTTTCACTGACTAGGCAAACACATTTGACTGTGTGGATCACAATAAACTGTGGCTGACCTTGAGAAGACTGGGAATCCCCAGAATACTTCATTGTACTCATGCAGAACCTAGACTTGGACAAGGAAGCAGTCCTCAGAACAGAGCACAGAAACACCACATGGTTCAAAATCAGCAAAGCAGCACGTCAGGGATACATCCTGTCTCTATACCTTTTCAATCTGTATGCGGAACAGATAATTTGGGAGGCTGGACTTTATGAAAAAGAATGTGGCATCGGGATTGACGTGGCATCAAGACTGGAGGAAGACTTATCAACAACCTGAAATATGTAGAGGACACAACCTTGCTTGCTGAAACTGAGGACGAACTGAAGCATCTGCTGGTCAAGGACTGTAGTCTGCAGTAAGGATTGAAACTCAGTATCAAGATGACAAAGAGTCTCATCAATGGGTGCACCACGACAGATGGAGAAGAGACTGAAGTTGTTAACAATTTCAACTTGCTCGGCTCCACAATCAACACTCTTGGCATCAGCAGTCAGGAAATCAAAAGATAAACTGCATTAGGAAAATGTGCTGTCATGGACCTCTCCAAAGTGCTAAAGAGCAGTGCTGTCAGTCTACAGACTAAGGTACGCCTGATGAAAGAAATGGTCTTTGCAAATACTTGCCACACATCAGATGGCTGGACAATGATTAAGGATGAAAGAATAATTGAGGCCTTTGAGCTGTGGTGCTGAGTAAGATTACGGAACATATCATGGACTGCCAAGAGAACAAACAGGTCTGTCTTAGGGTAAAATCAAGTTTTTTCTTGGAGGTAAGGATTTTGAAGCTCCATTTTACTTTGGCCATGTGGCCAGGAAGTACCAGTTTTTGGAAAAGAACAATGCTTTGGAAGGGTGGAAAGACAGTGGAGGAGAGAAGACCCCGGATGAGAGGAAATAACACAATAACTGGGGAAATGGGGGAAGGTGGATCAAAGAAAGTGAGACTGGCTCAGGATAGGCCAGGGTTTAGCGCTACTGTGAATAGGCTCTCTATGAAGTACAGATAACTCTATGGCACACAACAAAAACAACAACTTTAATAACTGCCAGTCCTTCTGACTCAATTTTAAAACATGCAGTGTTCCTCTGCTGTTTGCACAACAACTTCCTAATCCAGGTATAGGTTCTGCATGGGCACAGTTAAGTGCTCTGCGACTCTCCTTCTTCGCAATGTCAGCCAGAGCTGGTTATAATGCACATAGTATGTACTGTTACAGCCATTTTTTAATGATCTTCAGCAGTATTTTGCTTGAATATGAGTCCCCCACCTTACTCTCTTCCCCCCCTTTTCTCTTGCTATGTGCTATCAAATCGGATCTGACCAGCACAGGAGACTGCCCCTCCTTCTCCAGCAGAGCACATGGTGAATTTGAACTGTGTGCCTTAGAGACTGCAGCACAGCTTCTTGCTACTAGGCCACCAGAGCTCCCTTGCATGTGATTTTTTTTTAATTGTTTCCACAGTCAGTTGGATCACCTTCTTGGGAATGGGAACAAATACAGACCTCTTCCAATGTGTTGGCCAGACAGCTGTCCTCCAAATTTCCTGACATGGGCTGGTGAGAGGATCTAAGAAGATCAAGGAATGCATCATTCCATATAGATTGCATCTCAATGGCACTGCACCAACAGGCAGTGTCATGATGGATGGGAAGGAGATAAAAATTGTCAACAGTTTCCTCTTGCTTGAATCCACAACTAACACTCTTGGTACCAGCAGTCAGGAAATGAGACACATTGCACTGGAAAAAGCTGCAGTTACACATTTCTTCAAATTATTGAGGAGTAATGCTGTCAGTTAGAGGACGACAGTGTATAAGATTCAGACCATGGTCTTTCCAAGTACTTGCTATGCATCTGAGAGCTGAACAATGAATAGGGTTCAGAACTTCTCTTCAGAGGGTTGCTATGAATCTTAGTTGACTCTATGGCACCTAACAATAACAATCCTTCTGCATGGAGTGCTCTAGAGGCCTAATTTCTACTGAGTTGCATTTTTAACCCAAAGGCTGCATGCCCTGTGGTGGTTTGAATCCATAGGGGCAACTAGGGAGAAAGGTGAGGCAGTCTCCTCTCCTTGCAAATTACAGCCTCAGAAACCCAATGAAGGATCAGAACTGACTCGACAGAACCAAGTTTGAGTGTTTACATTTACAGTTCTGTTCTCACTCTTCTTTCTCCATTATGTCATGTCAAACTTAGCTACCATTTCCCTCAGAGAGTTTCCCTTATTTGTCTCCAGTTTAGGTTAGGCAAGACATTTCTATGTGTTCTCACAAGACTCTGCTTTTATTAACATTTAAAGTACTCATCTTTAAATGTCACTGAGTTGACGATGACTCTTAGGTGACTCTTAACCATCGTATGAACAGACCTGAACGTTGCTCCATCTCCTCCACGCTCAAGACCTTTGTTGCAGTCACTGTGCCAACTATCTACTTTGCCCAGCATGATGTCTTTTTCCAATGAATGGCTTCTCCTGACAAGACATGAGCTTATTTTTTGTGTAACTTTGATGTGCATATGAAGCAGCTGGTAATATCACAGCCTGGGTCAGGATTACCCAAGATTTTAAGTTATCCTTGCTCTTTAGCATTTTAAAGATGTGCTTGATAGCAGATTTGCCCAATGCAACCCATCTTTTGATTTTTTTTTAGTCTCTAAACCAATTATTTCTCCTGATGGGGGAGGATGGGCTGGGTGGGGACCGGAAGGACAAGGCCATTACAGACCAAGGCAGAAGAATATGGCACTCAGGAGGAAATGAAATTGTTCCAGCCCACACTCATGTCATAATAGTTGATGCAGACCTTGTCGGGGCTGACAGGCAGGTGCTGAGAAAGCAGACCGCACAGCAGCTGGGTACAGGCCTGGATCTCTGTGCTGCCAATCTTGCCAATGCTGTGCAGTTTCCAGCGCGCACTGGTCATTCAAGCTGCTGCAGGCCATGAGTTGGTCCAGGACCACGTACACTGCAAGGTACTGGATCTGTTTGTTGGTGGCCTGTGTCAGATGCTGGGTGAGCGTGGAGAGCAGACCACCAGGCACGGAGGCACAAGGCACACTGAAATTCCCCTCAAATATAAGCATGATAGCAGAGCATGGCAACTACAAGACTGGCACTGGGCATACGTGACTGCCTCCAGCTTTAAATATCTTGACTGATGCATGGATGGTGATTGCAGACCCAAGTAAGATAAAACAGTTGCTAAATTCAGTATCATCAACAACTATGGGACCATTAAAAGCAAACACTTTCGATGCTGTAAGAAACGGTGGAGGGACTGAGAAAACACTGTAAGAGAGGGTGGTGGGACAGAGGTAATAAGAGGAACCTTGGAGACAGAGCCACAGTTAAAGGTGTTGCTTGCTAAATAATTGAAGGAAAAGCTAACTTGTATAAAGGTGGATGACTGAGGAAACCTAGAATTCTGCTTGTAGACCAAGACTGTCTGATCTGAGGAATTGTGCCTTGTTAACTGGCTTGAGAATACTGGACTAAATGCGGATTGTGTGTTATTTTTTACCTCCTCCACACCCCAATCTATTTCCCTAATAAACCCCACAATTGTAAGTAAAGTCTGTGAGGTTGCAATGAACACTAGAAATAAGTGCAGGAGATGAAGGATGACATGTCTGACCATATAGTCACTTGTATGTCAATATGTATATTGCTGATGGGGACAGTTCCCCTTTATGAACTGGGTAGAAGACTCAGCCACCCTCATATTGCCTTTACTCCTTATACAATACTTCCTTGTATTCACAGCATCTTATTAATAAATTTTGTTTCTATGGAGAAAAACTTTTTTCAATACCAAAGACGTCTGATTTGAAACCTGTGTTATAGAAAGACTATTAACCTGTGCTAATAAAAATTGCTGACCTTTTTAAATTCTAGGCTAGAGATAATTGCAATAATGTAAGCTTGCATTTTGAGAAGAGGAATGGTGTCACTGTGGAGACTAAGGTGCACCTGATACAGGCCATGGGCTTTGCAATCACTTGCTACGCATCAGAGAACTGGACAATGACTAGGGAGGATAGAAGGAGAATTAATGCCTTTGAGCTGTCATGTTGGAGAAGAGTATTGAATATACCATGGACTGCTAAGAGAATGAACATGTTCATCCTAGAGAGGATTAAACTAGGCTGTTCCTTGGAGGCAAGGATTCTGAAGCTTTGTCTGACATACAAGGAGGGATCAGTCCCTTGGAGAAGGATGTCATGCTTGGGAGGGTGGAGGGACAGTGCAGGAGAGGAAGACCCTTTATGAGGTGGACTGATTAAGTGACTGGGGTAATGAGGGTAGGTGAGTTGGAGACAATGAGACTGGCACAGGATAGAGCAGGGTTTAGGGCTGTTGTACACAGGGTCAGGGTTGCAGGTGACTCAACAGCATACAACAACAACAGCAGTTAATATTTTTATTTACTGCCACAATGCCCTCTCCCTCCTCCTGTGTGGGTGTGTGTATGTGTGTGGAGGCTCGTGTGAAGCAGCTGGATTCTAGAAGGTGGGTTCTCTTGTTTTGGTTGAGGATGGGGCACGGACTGTTAGGCTCTTCAGTTTTTTCATTCAAAATAAGTGTGAACAGACTGGATTTGCTGGGTTTAGTTAACAATGAGCTGTGGGCTGGAAGCCTCTTGTTTAGAGTCAACCAGGACCTAGTCGGTTGGGCCCTTAGGCCTGGTGTTAACTGTGTTTGGGATGAACCTTCTTCTAAGTGGTACAGCACTCATCTGTCAATTTGCTGTACTGAGGTAACCTGGGGTTGCTGTAATGCTGAACATTGTGCCACTGGTGTGTCAAATGCCATAATGGTTGCCCATTGTGGACAGTTTGATGGCACTCCCAGATTGAGACAAGGTTAGAAGCAGGAGTGGCATCCACTTCCTAAATAACAGGCCTCTAGAATTTCAATGAATGTTCAGGTCTTTTGTTCATAGGGTCCCAGCACTTAACAACAACAAACAAGAACTTCATATTTTCTCCATTAATCATAATGCTGCCCACAGATCCAGTTGTGAGGAATTTTGTTTTCTTGATGTTGAGGTATAATTCATATAGAAGAATTTATCATACTCAAATTTATACAAACAGCTATTTGCTGGTCTTTCTCAGCCTATGAGAATCTGTGTACTCTGAAGACAAAAGTGATCTTGTTTTGCACTGTAGCTCTAGCACCTACCAAAATTCCTACCATGTAGTGAGTAGTAGTACCTTGGTTTTTAAATTCGGGTGGGCCCTCAGGCCTGCGGCCATTAGCCTAGTGTTCTTATATTTTGGAGGAATGTACTTCTAAATCATATAGCACTCCTGTCAGTTTGCCATACTGAGGTAACCTGGGCTTGCTGTGATCCTGAGCCTTGTGCCTTTTAGGTGTTTAATGCCATAATGGTTGCCCATGGTGGAGAGTGTTTGGCAGAACTCCCAGTTTAAGACAAATTTGGAAGCAGGAGTAGTATATACTTCCTAAACCACATGCCTATGGAAATTTTATGAACTTGTAGAAATGTCAATAGTTACAGAAAGACTTCAGCTCTTTTGTTCATAGGGTTCTTAAGAGTCGTCATCGACTTGATGGCAATCAGAAACAACAACAAAGTGGTTACTTGGTGAAATAAACTCACTCTTAAGGTGGTAACAGTCAGAGAGATAAGTAGCTCCAAGTTTAAGAAATACCAATAAATTGAGGGGCTCTGTTAGCCTAGTGGCAAGAAGCTTCCCTGCAATCCAAGAGGCACTCGTTTCAAAACCACCAGCAACTCCACCGGTGGAACAAGGCAATCCCCCTCCTCCCACGCCGTATCTGACTCTATAGTACACAAGAATTACCAATAAGAAAGATTTACTATTTTGTTGTAGGCGTGTTTTTCAAGGGCAATTATTGCATGGGAGGAGACTGTCCATCCTTCTCCCACAGAGCAACTGGTGGCCTCCAACTATGTACCTTTGGGATTGCAGCATAGTTTCTTGTCACTAGGTCACCAGAACTCCAAGATTCACTATTTTGAATGCGGTGACAGTAATATAAATGAGTAAATTTGTCATAATGCACTAACACTTATTCATTCACTCCCCCAGGGCAAACACTGACTTACATCTGCCCCTCCAGCAAATTTTCCAAGGCTGTAAATCACAGGAGGAGATGAGACTGTCCCTCTTCCTCTCTCTTAGCCTTTCTCTCTTCTTAGGAGAAATTCACAATTCCTTAGAGGAATCTGAACCAAAACACCACAGAGGCTCTAGTTTGGGGCTTCAGTGCAACTTCCTATGGACTATGATAACATAATTCCCTTCAATGCATCAAAACAGGCACTAAAAAATGGGTGCACTTTAAGTCAATTATACTTCAATAAAGTTGACTTTTAAAATAGCATCACTGTATAAAATACAATGTAGATGAATGATTATATGCAAATAAATATACATATTAAAAGCATATGAAAACAGTATAGTTTAAAAAAAACCCAAACAAAAAACAAAAACAACAAAAAACCCACAAGGCATTGTAGAGATTTATTAAAACAAACAGATAAATGGAGGGACACTTTGTAGGAAAAATACCAGTAGAATAAGCATGTTTCTACATACATGTTAAGGCCAGAAATTATTGCTTCCGTTCAGGAGACTGTTAGCTCACCAAATCTCACTATGTTAAGGATCCTGAAAGACACCAGGGAACTGTGTTCTCTGTGTCCCAGATAATTTTCTATTTCTGACTCTTTTATCAGTTCTCATGCTCCACTTTTTAAAAATGATACAGCATTTTTATCACTGAAACTAACGTCTACATGAATTAACGGAGGATACTATCAAAGAAGGCGATCTATGAACAGTCACACATTTCTTCAGGTTATAATATTTAAGTATGTAAGCAAAGACATTACCAATATCAATAAATTCATAAACAACGTTATGATTCCTACAGCCTTTCCTTATTGAATTCTGTATTTTAAAACTATCATTTAAGTACATCATGCATGGTTAATAAGAAAGCTAAATTCTAACCAGCGATCATCCTATACATGCTTACGATGATAAAAATTATATAAATATAAAAGGAATTCTGGTCATTAGGGGGCAGGACTGCTTTATCAGTCTGCATTTGGCTTTAGCATCTCCAGTAACATGAAGCAATGGTATGAAGTACAGTCTCTCCAGACACTGGAATACTGAGACAATTTCTCCCGTCTACACATCTTAGTACATTAGTAATGACACAGTAACACATAAAGGGGTGTGTGTGTGGGGGGGTAAGTAACAATGTTAGAAGTAATTATGTATTTCAATCTTGAAAACAGCGTACTGTGAATGGAGCTGGGATAAACTGCAGCAATTCTACATTTACTAAAATCATGAGATCATTTCAAGTTCCACCAGGGGAAATACTTGGCACAAGGAATCTTCAGTCACAAAGAAAGTGAATAAAAAGGGAAATGTGAGGTGCAAGCATGAAAACAAGGCATATTCCAAAATGAAATCCAGGTCCTTCAGGGAAAGACGTATTCCCGGGATCCTACAGGCATTTACCGCTCAGCTATGTGATGAGTTAAATTAGTATCTGACTTTAGGAGAACTAAAGATCAAAATGAAATTCAATCAACCTTCTTTTAAAATGCACTGATACTCTACTGACACCTGCCATTCTCTACATCGTTCTCAAGCAACCATCTCATTAAGCAATTTTTGCCAAGCATTTCTGCAAGTATAAAACTGTAGGAGAGACATTCTTAGGCAAATTTCCTGATAGTTCTCAAAAGAGTGATTTTGGAAAAATTGTTGTTGTTGTTGTTGTTATGTGCCTTTGAGTCGCTTGCGACTCATAGCGACCCTATGGTCAACAGCCCTAAACTCTGCTCTGTCCTGTGCCAATCGCACTGTCTCTGACACTCCCAACCCAATTATCCCAGTCACTGAATCAATCCACCTCATAGAGGGCCTTCCTCTTCTGCGCTGTCCCTCCACCCTCCCAAGCATGATGTCCCTCTCTAAGGACCGGTCTCTCCTCAAAACATGTCCAAAGTATGTTAGACGGAGCCTCAGAATCCTTGCCTCCAAGGAGCCACCCGGTTTAACCCTTTCCAGGACAAATCTGTTTGTTTTCCTAGCAGTCCATGGTATTCTCAATACTCTTCTCCAGCACCACAGCTCAAAGGCATCAATTCTCCTTCTATCCTCCTTGGTCCAACTCTGATGCAGAACAAGTGATTGCAAAGACCATAGCCTGTATCAGACACACCTTAGTCTCCAGAGAGACACCACTGCTCTTCAGTACTTTGAAGAGGTCCCTAACAGCAGACTTTCCCATGGCAATGCGCCTTTTAATTTCCTGGCTGCTGGTGCCAAGACTGTTGACTATGGAGCCAAGGAAACTAAAGCTGTGTACAATCTCAATCTCTTCACCATCCATCCTGATGCTGCCAATTGGTCCAGTGGTGAGAATCTTTGTCTTCTTGACATTGAGCCTCAATCCATATTGTAGGCTGCAGTCCTTGACCCTCTGCAGCAGGCGCTTCAGGTCCTCTTCAGTTTCAGCAAGCAGGGTTGTGTCATCTGCATAACGCAGATTGTTGATAAATCGTCCACCAATCTTGACCCCACATTTCTCCTCATAGAGCCCAGCCTCCCGGATAATCTGTTCTGCATATAGGTTGAAAAGGTATGGAGATAGGATGCATCCCTGGCGTACACCCTTCCCAATTTTGAACCATGTAGTGTTTCCTTGCTCTGTTCTGACGACTGCCTCCGGGTACTAAAACTTATTTTGTTATCTTGCTCACTTCTATTTTAAGGTTGGTGTACACAAAAGTTACTAAAATCTTCTAGTACACACGCCCCATTTATCATTGTTAGAACGTGGAAAACAGACTCACTGTGGAAGGCCTCTGCACCATGTTCTCCAGTCTCGTGTGGCTGAACTCCAGGCTAATTACATTATAGAGTTTCTCCCGCTCCTCCTCTGGGGTCTCATAGTAGCGTGTCCACTGCGCCATGGTCATTTCAATTCCTTTCTGTGTGTTCACATCCATGACATCCACCATGCGACGACTCCCTGCCACAGATGATACACTGATTATCCTTAGAGATACTAACAATACATAACACAAATGGAAGGAAAGGATCTTCTTTTTTTAAAATTTTATTAAATATCCTCTCTTAAGAATATTTAGTGTTACTTCATTCTTGAGATGTATAATCAAAAGAAAGTAAAATTACAGAGAATGGGAAAGACAAACAGTAATAAGGTTAGAAACTGTAATGATAGTCTAAGGTATATTTACTATATGGGAAGGCATGAATTTTATATTAGCCCATTTAATCTTAACAAATTTAAATGCTATGTAATAATCTTCACCTCATAAAAGAAACAGATTTTTTTTTAAGTTGTGGTAAGGAGCAGGACTTGGGCATTTCAATCCAATTCAATGGTCTTATCCACCAAGATATACAAGACTGAATTTCATATTTAGTGGATGATACCATCATTCTCAATACGATACAGTGAGAGCAAAATGCCACTGAAGTCGCATAATGTGGTAGAGGGAGAAAGCAACAGTTCTACAGCAAAGAGAATTAACTTTAAAATACAGCTCCAATATGACATGAGCAAATTATTTAACTTTTCTGAATTTCAACAGCTTCTTCTCTAATTTGGGGTGAGTATAACCTTGTAGGTCATTGTAAAGACTTCAAGTTAATAACGTAACTATTGGTTCACAGTAGGTACTCACTCATTCAAACAATAATGGAGATAAATATAATTATTTATTAGTGATCAGAAGGTTTTAGGGAAAAAGAGTGAAGTGACATCTGAGTTGGGTTGTGAAGAACAGAGACTACGGTTTTTCTTTATCTGGAACACAAAGAGAAAGAATAAAACCAAAGAATCTGACAAGGAATCAGAGTACAGATTCAAAGTCCACGTGAGCCTCGGGACAGCCAAGGTGAGATAAGAGTAGAAGAACTGGATGGTACTGCTACATAATAGAAGATATTCCTAAAACATGGCCGAAATCTTGATTTTAAAGGGGAGAAAATGTGGAACTTAAAATAACATCTAGATTTACTGAACCCATTATGCCTGGAGGACTCCAGTCTTTCTTTCAGAAAATGGCCTTGAGCTCTTTAAATCTTGAATTGAAATTGCCCCCTAACAAACAGTAACAACTTATCACCATCAAGTTGGAACTGACTAATCACTGACCTTTCAGCACGTTTTTAAGAGGCTATAGAGCGTATGGGAAGAGACTGCCCCTATTTCTGCCTAGGAGCATCAAGGTGGATTCAAATCATCTGTCTTTGGGTTGGCAACACAAGCTCCCTCTAGGCCACCAAAGCTCCCTGTAGCCTCTAAAGTCATCTTTACAGTAAGTAACAGTTTAGCCTAAAAGTAAGTACTGTGTTACTAAATCAAACTATATAAAATTCAAAGGTCAAATGCAACTTTAAAGCATAGATGAGAAGCTTGAGGGGGGCAGGGACATTAAGTAAATAGAAATGAGATTTAACATTAAGAGTGAAGAATATGCTCATTATGTCTAGAAACCAGAAGGAGGTTTTGCTGTGCATGTTTTCACCAAAAAGAAAAAAGAATAAAAAAAAAAATTCCAGCAAGAGAAGATTCATAAAGCAGAATGTCAAGAAAAGGCAATGGCATTATGAGAAGACAAAAAACGGCAATTCAGTTAAAAGCTAAGAATATGCTGGTCAAAGAAAAGAGTTAAAAAAACCCTACGAGTACATGGAGATGATTCAGCCTATGAAAAACCGGAGAACATGTGCTGTATATACGCCTCATCATGCTGGACATACACACTGAGCATCAGATGGAACCCAGAGCCCTCTGAGGACAGTCTGCGATGAGCCACACTACTAACCCAAAAGATCTGAGAAAAGGAGGCAGAATCCTCGTCATTTCCAACCTCAGACACCCAGCAGTCAGAAGTGACTCAACAACGAGACTGACTCTAATTAAAACCCAATATACTCCCTTCAGAGTTTACAGCTAAATAGGGGGGGGAAACGGGCAAGACTATGGCTACAGAATATAGGATATGGCAGGACACATTAAAAAAATGTAATTATGCTGAGTGAGGTATCTCAGTCACAAAGGGACAAATGCTATATGGTGCCACTGTTGTAGAATGAGGCTGGCATTGGGG
>NW_006399876.1:7703354-7712793 GCF_000299155.1 Elephantulus edwardii
GGAGAAGGGTGCAACAATGAATGAATGGAATCCCAAAATCTCTGTAGATGTTCATTGAAATGAAAAATAAACAACCTAAATTTAAAAAAAAAAAGAAATTAAATAAAAGAGACTGAGGGGTCTCGAAAAAAAAAATGTAATTAATAAAGTAAACTAGGGTACTTAATTTACATTTCATATTCTAAAATAAGTGAGTGTTAAATCAAAATTGTAGTTAAGATGTAACTTTATGCTCACAAGATGGCCATGTTAATAATGAAGAAAATTGATTGTTGGCAGGTAGGTGGAAAAATTAGAACCTTCAAGAACTGCTAATATCAATGTACAATGGCGTAGCCAGTAAGGGAAAGCTCTGTGCTTCCTCAGAAACTTGGACACGGCATTACTATCTGACCAAGCAACAGTGCTCCAAGGTGTATATCCCAAAGAACTAACAAAATGTGACTATGATGAAAAAGGCCAACCCTTTACTTTCCTGACTGTTTCTCAGCCATGTCTCTGGTGAGTCATTTTATCTTTTAAAATAAATTTTTATTGACCGTCAAAAAACAAAACATAAGTAAGACTATTTCCAGCCCCATTTTTCAGAATAGCCAAGGGTAGATACAACTCAAATGTTCATCAAGAGATGTAGCCAAGAAGTTGCCTAATATGCCGTATACCATATGATTCTATTTATGTAAACCAAACCAGAACACACAAATCCAAACAGACAAAAAACAGACTAGTGGCTGCAGAGGCTGGGACGAAATGGAGAAGGATTTCTGTATTCATACTGTGAACATGTGTTTTAATGTGGCTACAACAGAAAATTGTGTTATGTTTACTTTACCACAGTGACTTTTATTCAAGAAAGTAGTGCAGAGAAAAAGCAGGGCTCTACTCTCTCAATGCTGATAGGCAGAATTTACACTGTTACTGTGTGCCACTGAGTCAGAAGTGACTCACTGCTGACCTTCCAACAGACTTAAGAGGCTGTATGTCTCACAAGAATGGACACAATCTTTCTCCTGTGGAGCTGCTGGTGGATTTGAACCAAGTGCCTTTAGGATGGCAGTGTTTCTCCTTAACACTAGGTCACCAGAGCTCTCTATTATATACCAGAGCATTTAAATAAAGTAATAATGAAAGTCATACTAATAACAAACAGCTACTGAGTACTAAATACTCAATGCAGCCAGGCACTATCCTAAAGACTTCACATTTATGTAACTTATCTAAGTTACACAACGAGTACTTAGTGGAGATGGGGTTTGAACATATGCAGTTTTGTTCAGGAGTTCATACTCTGAACTCATTTCATAAAATCCACACAACGGTTTTCTTTTTTCTGGTACATAAACCCACAATGAAGCTAAAAGTCAGTTTTAGGCTTTAAAAAAAACCCCTGATTTAGCCAAAGTACACATGCTAATAATGGACTAAGGTAGTCACCAATATTTCATTACATTTTGTTAAATATTATTATATAAGAAACAAAAATACAGACCTCAAAAACCTAGCAGAAAGCTAGGTATCAGGTGATATTTCTGATTTGTGTTAATTACGTCACTCCTTTATTTTAGAACTCACCTATGACAAACCATGGGACTATTTGGAAAGTATACAGTTACAACAGGCTTCCAAAGATCACCAAACATTGAAGAGATTACTGAGGAGATGAGAAAGCGCGAAGAAGTTGGAGGAAAAGGCCAAAAGATTCCTGATTGTCTTTTAAGTCTGTCTGCATAACTCAGAAATTTTTGAGTACTGTATTTCTATGATATCTGTATTTTTAACCCGTTATCAATCACATAATTCTGCTTCAGGCTGTCAGTGAAACACACTTTAAGAAATCCAGCACTGCAATTCCACTACTGGGAATATATCCTAAAGAAATCACAAATGCCACCCAAGAAGCTATATGTATACCCATGTTTATCGCGGCTTTGTTCACAGCTGCAAAGAGTTAAAACAACCCAAGCGCTCATTAACAAACATATGAATAGATGAGGGAGCTCTGGTGGCCTGCTGGCAAGAAGCTGCACTGCAATTCAAGAGATACATGGTTTGAATCCACCAGATGTTCTGCTGGAGAAGGAGAGGCAATCTCCTCCTGTACCAGTCAGATACGATTTGACAGTACACACACAAAATAATATAATAATTTTTAAAAAACACCCACATATGAATAGAGAAGTTGTGGTATAGTCACACAATGGGAATACTATGCTGCATTGAAAAACAAGAAACTCATGAAATATTGTACAAAATGGGTGATCCTGGAGGACACTATGCTGAGTGAAGTATCTCAGTCACAAAGGGACAAATATTGCATAGTGCCACTGTCGTAAAGTGGGACTGACATGGGGGTTGAGGGGAGACTGAGAAAGAGGGAATAAATAACGTATACTGCATTGAAACAGATGAGGGAGAGAACTGTTAAAGGAGGAATATATGATTAGGTATCACTGTTACGACAAGAGTCCAGAATGAAAGTTACATAGTGGAGTGAAGGGGGGGAGGGGGCCCTGAATAACAATCAAAGAATTTTTCTTTTTTTACTTTTCAAAGAGAAAAGCAAACTAGGGTGGAGGGGTGGGAAGGGAGCAAAGTGAAATCCAAAGTATCTGTAAACGTTCGCTGAAATAAATTGAGAGAGAGAGAGAGAGAGAAAAGAAATCCAGCACTACAAGAATGCCTAGTCAACAGAGAAACGCTATTGTGATCCACTAACTATGGATCCTGGGACCATCCCATCATCTCCAGGAATTGACTTCCACTAAGGAAAGGCGTCAGAAAATGGACTGAGAAAAGCATAAATAGGTTTTCTGAGCCCTGCCTTGAGAGAAATGAGCAGCATTTTCCTTATTTCACACAACATCTACTACAATCCAGGGAAGTCCCTGGACTGCTAGGGTGCCAGAACTAAATGACAGTAGGGAGATGGCTAGAGTCTTAAGAAAGAAAGGTTAAGGGTATAGAGAACTTTCTTTTATCTAGGCTATCTGACGGTAATCAGAAAGTCTCCAAGTGTCTACAAAGGGCCCTCGAGTGGCCAACAATGAGTACTGCAATATTTAATTTCCAAAGTAAAAGGATGGCACTAGAGCTTGGACTTGATTGATTCAGGGACTAGGATAATGGGGGCTGGTGTGTCAGAGACAGTAAGATTGGCACAGCATAGAGCAGGGTTTAGGGCTGTTATACACAGGGTCACTTATGAGTCACAGGCGACCTGCCGGCACATAACAACAACAGAGCTTTGACAGGGAGCTCCTGTGGTCTACTGGACGAAGAGCAGTACTGCCAACTCAAAAGGAGGTGGTCTAAATCCACCAGGTGCACAAAGATGAGTGATCTACTCCCCACGGCATTCAGAACCTCTGAAAACCCTGCTTGAAGGTCAGTAATCAGTCAGTTCGAATTCTACAGCACACAGCAAACCTCTAATGGAAAATGGCACAACAAAAATCTTTTTGTTTCAAATCCCACTGGAATTAATTTCTAAAAGATTTTCCTTCATTTCACTGTATAGGAGTATTTCTTGTATAGGAGATTGACCATTCCTGAACTAAGGAACCTGGGGCCATACTGAAATCTTTTATTGGTCTCACAGTTTTCTTGTTTAATCACTGTTAATTATCCCTAAATCAATTCTGACTCCTGCTACCCCCATGTGTGTCACAGGGATGCCAAGTGTGACCTTCTGGAACCAGATCAGGAGGCCTGTATTCTTGGGAGCTTATACATGAGTTTGAATTGCCAGTCTTTTAGCTCACAACAAAGTACTTAAACAACTGTGGCACCCAAGGAATCTATATTGTTCTAATTTGTATTCCTAAATCTTGAATATTAGAAAAAATATAAATCAGATTTAGTAAAGACTCAAATTAACCACTCACCACTAAGAAATTTTAATACATCTACCATTTCATAGTTTATAAACAAGTTTCATGACTTGCTAAGTTAACCAAATGTAGCACTGATGAGAAATTTCTCTATTGCCTTTAGGGAAAGGAAAAGCATCAGAAAAAGAATGAGTCTGACAAGTAATAAATGAGACAACTTTTCAATCTTCATTTGATAATATTCTCAGTTACTAATGAAACAGTAATTTGTAATCCAGTTATGTGCTGTAACACTTCTCAACCATAAATCTCATCACTGTCTCAGACACATGGAGGACACTAGTGGGATACTTACCCACACACATTTTAACATCATTCACAGTGAAGTCTGGATCTGGCATCCTAAGAGACAAACATGAGTATAAATTGAAAAGCACAACTTCTCTAGTTACACTGAGTTCCCCAGCTGCTTAAATGGCAGAGACTCCTCTGCCTGCCCATGAGACACATTCATTCTGTTTAGATTAGAACACATTCATTCTTCTTAGATTAGAAATATTTTTAAATAAAAGTAACAATACATAACAAAACATTAACAGTGGTTAATTTCAGGAGATGTAAATTTGTTCTTCTTTCTCTTACTTTCTCATTTATATTCTTAGTCCTAACACCCAAACATGACAGAGAAGAATAGCCCTGTAACATTTCCAAGGTTGTCAACCTCTGTGGAAGCTGACTTGGGCCATCCTTCTCCTGTGATATGACTGGCGAGTTCGAAATGTTTGCTTAGAAGCTAAACATTTAATCACTGTACTACCAGAGCACCTTCATTGGACAAACATTAATTGTTTATTTAAAGAAGTATACAACTGTTGTTGTTGTTATGTGCCGTCGAGTCACCTGTGACTCATAGCAACTCTATGCATAACAGCTCTAAAACCTGATCTATCCCTTGCCAATCACCGTCTCCGACACAACTATCCCCATTATCCTAGTCACTGAATCAATCCATCTCATTGAGGGTCTTCCTCTCCGGCGCTGTCCCTTCCTCTCCAAGGACGGCTCAGTCCTTCCTTGCAGCATGTTCAAAGTATGTCAGATGAAACTTGAGAATCCTTGCCTCCAAGGAGCAGCCTGGCTTCACCCTCTCCAGGACGAACTTCTTTGTTCTCCTAGCGGTCCATGGTTCTCCTATCATCATTAGTCACTGTCCAGCTCTCTTACGCATAGCAAGTAACTGCAAAGACCATGGCCTGTATCAGACGCACTTTCGTCTCCAGAGTTACACCAATGTTCTTCAGTACTTTGGAGAGGTCCCTGATAGTAGACTTTCCCAAAGCAATTTGTCTTTCAACTTCCTGGCTGTTGGTACCAAGAGTGTTGATTATAGAGCCAAGCAAACTGAAGCTGTCAACAATCTCAATCTCTTCACCATCTATCATGATGCTGCCAATCGGTCCAGTGGTGAGAATATTTGTTTTCTTGATGTTGAACGTCAATCCATATTGAAGGCTGTAGTCCTTGACCTTCAGCAAGCAGGGTTGGGTCATCTGCATCAAGTAGATTGTTGATGAGTCTTCCTCCAATCCTGATGCCACACTTCTCAGAGAGCCCAGCCTCCTGGATTATCTGTTCTGCATATAAACTGAAAAGTTATAGAGATAAGACACATCTTTGACGCACAGTCTTCCCAATTTTGAATCAATGCAGTGCTTCCTTGCTCTGTTCTGACCACTGCCTCCTGGTCCAAGCATAGGTTTCGCATAAACACAATGAAGGGTTCTAGGATTCTCATTCTCCTCAGGGTCAGCCACAGTTTGTTGTGATGCACATAGTCAAACACCTTTGCATAGTCAATGAAACAGACATTCGCTATAATATTCCTAGTGCCACAGCCTCTTCTAAACCCAGCTTGCACTTCTGGCAGTTCTCAGTTGATGTGCTGTTCCAGTCATTTTTGGATAATCTTTAGCAGAATCTTGCTTGCATATGATATTAATGATACTGTTTGATAATTTCCATACTCTGTCGGATCACCTTTCTTTGGAATGGGAACAAATAAAGATCTTTTCCAGATAGGTGGCCAAGTGGTTGTCCTCCAGATTTCTAGGCACAACTTAGTGAGCACATCCAGGGCAGCATCTGTTTGTTAAAATATGTCAATCGGTATGCCACTGCTGTTGTTGTTATGTGCCGTCAAGCTGCTTGCGACTCACAGCAACCCTGTGCACAACAGCCCTAAACTCTGCTCTGTCCTGTGCCGACCACACCGTCTCCAGTGGTATGCCACTAGATGGGAAATTATTTTTAATTATCTAGTGTTTTGAGTTATTAATACCATCACTTCCCAACGACAGTCAACCAGGTTGAAGATACTTACTTTATTCCAAGGCCATCAGAATTCTTGAAAATCAGAGGGTCTCTCAAGCCACCCCGCTGGATATACTCTACATTAAAATCTGTCACCACAGGAAAATAACTGTTAGAAAGACATGAAGTGTAGGTGGAAAAAGAGAAGATCAAAAAAAAAAGGGGGGGGGAATCCTAAGAAATATAGCAGACACAGTACTGGTGATTTTATGTATACAGCTATGCTCCATTAGAGAGTAATTGCTTGCTAATAGCAAGAAGTATCTCTTAGGACACCAGGAAAGTAAATTGGGAAGTGGGGCCTAAGGGGCCACAGGAAAGCTAGAAGTTAACAACGAGGGGTGAAGGGGTGAGAAGGTTTATTAATAATGAATAACCTCAAAATTCCTAAGCAGAAATTATCAGTACGACCTAATTTGCTGTTATTGTTATGTGCCACAGAGTCAACTATGACCCTACGAACAATAACTCTGAACCTTGCCCTATCTTGAGCCAATCTCACCGACTGACAGACCTGCCCCTATTACCAGTCACTGTGTCAATCCATCTAATTCAGGGTCTTCCTCTCTTGCGCTGACCCTCTACCTTCCAAGCATAGTAATTGATCAGCCTCAATTCCCAAAAAATAAATCTGACTGCTACACACTATATCTTTGTCAATTTTCCAAGAACACACAGAATTCTACTGTGTGTATGTGTGCGTGTGTGTTTACTGTGTAACTCTTAATTAAATCCAAAAGAGGGAACGGAAGAGGAAAGCACAACCTTTAAAACTAAACAAAATTTTTTTCAAAACACTGTTGTTAGCTGCCACTTAGCCCCCAACCTGCAACAACCCACACACTGCTGGGTCCTCCGCACACCCATGGTCAGCTGTGGACTGGACTGTAGAGACTGTGTGATCTATAGTTTTCACTGGCTTCCTTTCTTGGGAGATTTGCTGACACCTGTTCAGTGTCACAGCAACACAAACCTTTGCTGACATGAGGGGTGGCTGTACCTGAGGTGCACTAGCTGGGCCAGGTCTATGGCACTGTGCAACCGAACTACTGCCTCCCTCCCCAAAATGCTGCTCTACTCTAATGAAAGACTGCTATAGCAGAGAATGACTCACAGAGGGAAGGTTAAGGGTGAGGGGGTGGTAAACAGCAAGGAACTGAAGAGCATTAATAGGCAGTACTAAAGCTGCACAGACTCTAAGCTCAGAACCCCGAGTTGTTGCTGTGTACCACTCAGCTGATTCTGGCATATGGAAAGCCAAGAGGCAGAGCAGAAATGGCCTGGAGGGTTCAAGTCTGTAATCTTTATGGGAATAGATGCCAGATGATGTTCTAAGAAATGGCTGGTAGACTTGGACTGTCAGTGTTTCTGTTACGAGCCAAATACTTAACCACTGTTCTACCAGGGTTCCTTCTCAAGAGTCTACCCTTTACAGTCAGATGGTCGCAGGTCTGGACCCAAAATGATACTGACCTTTTCCTTCCATAAAAGTAACAAAATTTGCATTATATTTGTTGGTGTGGAGTTTCTCTTCCAAGTCAAAAGTTCTTTTCCCTTCAATTTCATCATCTGAGATGCCATCATCTTCATAGCGTCTCCGCATGGTGCCACGCTGTGGAGAGAGGAGAGATGAGGCTGCAATCACAGACTGTTTCCTGCCTATCTGAGCAGTCCCCCCGTGCACAAAACGCTACTTCCAACCTCAGGTTCTACGTCAAGCATCAACTGTCCTCATCTTACAGACCTTTTCCTTCTCTCAGTTAATGATCAACTAACTGGTGGTCTCAGAATTCAGTATATAGCAAAGTTTTAATGAGCCACTGGATTCCCTACTTGGGAATTTACTTTAGACCTAGATAGAAATTCATAATAATAAACTTACCAGAGAAGACACAGTAAGCTTTTTATTTGCATGTCAGAACAGGGACAAAATGCCTTTTTGGACAAAGCCTGAGTACAAATAAAATTTTTCTTGGGGGTAAAGTTATGATTAGTGAAGTCAACTTTCTAACACATTTTAGACCAAAACACTTGAGTGAGTGGATCAAAATTCTTAATTCAGGTAAAGAAAAGACATCTTGCACAGCAACAAATGCTGGCAAGGTTGTGGAGAAACTGTCTTTATACACTGTTGGTGGGATTGTAAAATGGTGCAACCACTATGCAAGGCAGTATGGCACTTTCCCAAAAAGTTGCAAATAGAGATACCATTTGACCCAGCAATTAACTAGGAATATACCCCAAAGAAACCATAATATTACCCAAGCAGATATATATGCTATACCATGTTTATCGTGGCTTTGTTCACAGTAGCAAAGAGTTGGAAACAACCCAAGTGCCCATCAGCAAATGAATAGAGAAGCTGTAATATATTCACATAATGTAATACTATGTTGCATTGAAAAACAAGGAACTCATGAGATAGTATACAAAATGGGTGACCCTGAAGGATATTATGTTGAGTGAAATATGTCACAAAAAGACAAATACTGCACAGTGCCACTGTTTTAAAATGGGACTTAGATAGGGGTTCATGGAAGGCTGAAATAGAGGGGGTAAATAATGTGTACTGCATTGAAACAGATGGGGGAGAGAACTGTTTAAAAGGGATATATGATTAGGTATTATTGTCATGACATGAGTCCAGAACAAAGGCTGCACAGTGGAGTGGACTTGGGGGAAGGGATTGTATAACAATGAAATAATTTTTCTTTTACTTTTCAAAGAGAGGAGCAAACTGGGGGAGGGGGAAAGGCAGAGAAAAATGTGCAACAATGAATGAATGGAAATCCAAAGTCTCTATAAACTTTCATTAAAATAAATTTAAAAAAGAAAAAAAAAAAAGACAAGACAAGACATGTCGACAATAGTATTCCAAGTAGGCTGTCAGGACTTTAAAGTTAACATGTCTCTTCAACGAGACAGACAAATGGTCAAAAGCAAATGAAAAAATGCTTAACATCATTAGTTGCACTGAGCGCTGCAGAGTCTCCTTGGACCTACCGAGACTCTGTTAGTTCAGAGCAGAACTAATCATTAGGGTTTTCAAGGCTAGAACTGTCTGGAAACAGATAACCAGACCTGTTTTGAAGGAAACTTTGGATGGGCTTGAACCACCAACTTTTCAGCTAGTAGATGACCACCAGGCTCACAGTGACAAAAAGACATGATGATCTCCTTCCATACAGGACTTAAGGGTCACTATTTGTTCCCATTCCAAAGAAAGGTGACCCAACTGA
>NW_006399876.1:7713903-7733788 GCF_000299155.1 Elephantulus edwardii
AATGCAGGAGGGGAAGACCCTCTATGAGATGGATTGATTCGGTGACTGGGGTAATACGGATGGGTGTGTCAGAGGTGGTGCGGTTGGCGCAGGATAGAGCAGGGTTTAGGGCTGTTGCGCATAGGGTCGCTATGAGTCGGAAACGACTCGACGGCACATAACAACAACAACAACTTATGCTGGAACAGATTCAGCATCCCACAACAATATAAGCAACAGGTAACTCAAAACCACAGTGCGATACTATTGTCACAAACTCAAAACTCAACTGTCAAGTCAGAACCTACTCACTGACCATCCTCCAGTGAGTTTTCAGAGGTTGTAAAGTGCCCAGGAAGAAAACCCACACTTTTCTCCCAAAGAAAATCGCCTGCTTTGGGGTTAGCACTGCAGCTCCTTATCCACCAGGTCATGAGAGCACCCTATCACACTCACTAGGATAGCATACCCAGTAATTCAGATAATTGTTAAGTGTTAGCAAAGATGTGACGAAACAAGATGTACTCTATATTGCTGGTGGAAATTTAAGAGTATAACCCTTGGAAAAATAATCTGATAAGACAACAGATGTAAATAGTACTTCACACATACAAAGGAAAAGAAAGAGTAGAACTGCCCTCATGGAGTTTCCTAGATCATAAATTTTTACATAAGCCCTTATCCTCAGGAGCTCTGTGGGCTACTGTCAACCCAAAAACATGTAGTTTATATCCACCAGCTTTTCTCAGGAGAAAGATGTGCAATTTCCTCCTGTCTATGGCAGTGGGATTTACTGCTGCTGAAAAGTAAGTAATGGTCAGTTCCAAGATGCCATATACAACTACTTTTCTCCTGTTGAGCAGGGCTGGTGGGTTCAAACTGATGGCGTTTCAGAAATCAGCCCAACATCCAGCCCACAGCACCACCAGGCTACCACTACTGAGCTGATCATGACCATTGAGTTTTCAAGACTGTAAATCTGGGGCTTGATCAGGAATCTCTGTCTTGCCCCCATCTCTCGTGTCCCTGCTCCTCTTTTAATCTACACAGATTCTACTCTAGAACACGTATGAACCCGCAGGTCGGTTTCAGCTGGCGGTTACAGTTGGCACCCAACGTGGATTTTTAGAGAACGGAATCGGTATGTGTTGGACACTGCATGGAGAATAGAAAGAAATAAGGACTGGCCAGTGGATGAAGAAGAGATTGCCGCGGAATTACCCGCACCGTGGGAGGATCTCAGAGGTGAGTGCGCAGTGAATAATGGGGCAGGAAATCAGTGTGCAAGAAAGGTTTATAAAAGGCCTTCATAATTCTCTCAAGGCACGAGGGGTAAGGGTTAAGACTCCTTCCTAAAGATGTATGGTGTGCAGGAAAGGTTTGTAGAAAGCCTTAATAATTCCCTCAAGGCACGAGGGGTAAGGGTTAAGAAAAAGAATTTCGTTATGTGTGCTTGCATCCAACTGTAATGAGCCTATGTATGTCAAGTTAGCAGAGGCCCTTTGTGCTGAACACCAAATCAACCTGATAAAGGTTGATGATAATAAGAAACCGGGGGAGTGGGGAGGCCTCTGCAAAACTGACCGAGAAGGAAAGCACCACCGCAAAGTAGTCGGCTGCAGTTGTGTAGTTGTTAAGGACTATGGCAAAGAATCACAGGCCAAGGATGTCATTGAAGAGTATTTCAAATGCAAGAAATGAAACCAATAAAGAACTTGGCATATTAAAAAAAAAAACAACCAAGACTGTAAATCTTTACTGGAGATGATTGTCTAGGTTTCTCCCACAGAGTGGCTGATGGATTTGAACTGCTGATAATTTCTGTTAGCAGCTCAATACATTATGTAACTATACTACTAGGCACCATAAGATGATCTAGTCCTAGGTGTATCTTTAAGCGGTATGTGTCAGAAACAGGTGCACATGCTTTAAATTTAGCTTTACTTTAGTGGGGCGGGGGAAAGCTGGAGCTTTTTAATTATTTAAAACAGTACATGCAGCAAGTTAAAAGTGACTGTGATGAAGATTTGTCATAAGCAGGGGTTGACTAAATTATATTAAAGTGAGGGGGAAGCAAACATAAAATTAAACGACAAATACAAAGTGTCTGGATGTCTGTAACTCAAGGACTTACAGTGTACCCCAAACAACTGAAGACATATGTCCACACAAAGACTTGTACAAAGACTTGATCATAGTAATTTTATTCATAATGCAAAAGGTAGAGGGAAACTCAAATCTCCATAAGTGGAATGACAAAATATACCATGTTTTACAGTATATGCACACAACAGAATATTATTCTGCCATAAACAGAAACGAAGTACCATTTGATAATACAACACATGGATGAACCCTACAAATAGAAATGGAAGAAGTTAAATATAAGGGGAGCTCTGGTGGCCTAGTGGCAAGAAGCTGCACTGCAATCCCAGAGGCGCACGGTTCAAATCCACCAGAGGCTCTGCCGAAGAAGGAGGGACAATCTCCTCCGTACCAGTCAGATCTGATTTGACGGTACACACACATAAAAAAATAATAAAATTTTAAAAAAAAAAAGAAGTCAAATATAAGACATCACCTACCAGATGAGTCCATTCTATAAAAAATTCTATATGGGCAAAATCATAAAGACAGAAAAAATATGAATGTTTTCCAGAAGCCAGTGTGATAAAACATTCTGTACTTAAGACAGTGAGTCTGCAAAACTGTCGATATACTAAAATCACTAAATCATACACTTTAAACGCATTAATTTTTTTTATTATTATTTGTGTGTGTGTACCGTCAAATCAGGTCTGACTGGTACAGGAGGAGATTGTTCCTCCTTCTCCAGCAGAGCATCTGGTGGATTTGAAACTCACACCTCCGGGACTGCAGTGCAGCTTCTTGCCACTAGGCCACCAGAGCTAGTCAAATACATTAATTTTATGGTATGTGACTATATCTCAGTAAACTAGTATTTAAAAAAACAAACCAACAAAACCCCAAAACCAAAATATGTTGCTCATGTTACCTTTTAATGTATTTTTACATTCATTCACTCACTCACTGCTGATTCACAGCTGACGCCTCCAGCAGATTTTTGAGGTCGTAAACTGCACAAAGGGGTGACTGCCTATCCTTCTCCCTAGTAGCCACTAGCAGATTCAAATTCCCAGAGTTTTGGCCTTTGGGTTAGCAATCCTCCCTAGAGAGTTCCCTCACGATCATGCCATCACGTTGTTGTTACTGTTACTTGCTGCTGAGTCGACTATAGCTTGTGGCCATCCTATGAACAACAGATTGGAATCCTGCCCTGTCCCATGTCATCCTCATGATCTCGGATACTCCTCAGCTGATGCAGGAGTGGTACAGAGTATATACAATCAATCTCTTTAGATGGGGTACAACAGATGCTAAAACATATGGCAAGCTCAAGGAACCAGGAAGCAAATGTTGAAGAGATTCTTCAAGAGCTGACAGAGCAGAGCCTTCCCCCAGAACTGGTATGCTCTATAGGGAATTTTGCTGCAAACGCAAAGGCACACCTCTTTGATGGTTGAAATATTTCCAGTGGCTTCAAGGAAGAAAAACGGCTTTTTCCTCTCATGCAGTTTGTAGCCTTGAAAATTTACTGGAGGGTCAGCTATGTGTAGGTTCCAACTCAATGACAAGAACTATACTGTGAGAAAATAAACTTCTGTCTGTAGAAGTCACCCACTTGTGGAATCTGTTAAAGCAACACTAGATAAGATACTAAGAACCACCAAATCTGCAAAGTAAAGGTAGGCATTGATGATTTAGAACAGATGACAAAGATGAACAGATGAGAAAATGCACTGGACAACGGCCTTTTAGGGAGGAGGAGTCAGGGTATGGGCAGAAAGAGTCACAGAAAACAAAAATTATAGGAGAGAGATTTGACTGTTACACATCAGAGAGGAAAAGGAACGTACCCTTCAGTTTTAGCCAGAAGCATTAAGGGATGCTCACTATCGTTCACATTACTGGCAAAATTCCTTACAATACTCTCTCACCTGGCACTTTTGCTGACATTACTCACCGCTGCTATTGCTGCTGATAGGTGCCATCAAGTCGACCGCAAATCATAGGAACAGTGCAAAGGCCAAAAGGGAGGCCCAGGTTTGGAATACCTTTTGTATATTCTTATAATGCCACAGTTAAAATAATTTCCTTTTTTGGGGGGTGCTGGAGAGTGCTGGGGGTGTTTTCAATGAAAATTTCTTACACAAACTTTTTAAAAAGGCATCATCTTGGGGAGCTCTGGTGGCCTAGTGGCAAGGAGCTGCAACTACAATCCCAGAGGCGCACGATTCGAATCCACCAGATGCTCTGCCGGGGAAGGAGGGACAATCTCCTCCTGTACCAGTCAGATCTGATTTGACGGTACACGCACAAAAATTTAAAAAAAAAGAAAAAAAAAAGGCATCATCTAGTTTTCTCCTTTACCTTATTTTGTACACATCTCTGAAAAGAGAATTTAAAAACTGTTTCTTGACCACCAAAGGCAACAACATTAGGATGACTATGTTGTTGTTGTTATGTGGCAATGAGTCAGACCAACTCACAGATGACTCTCCACTAGGTTTTCAGAGGCTGTATTCGCACGTTAAGAGACTGACTGTCTCTCTACTGATTCAAATCACTGCCTTTGGGTTGGCAGCACAATTTCTTCCACTAAGTCATCAGAGCTCATAGAATGAGAGCAGTCTTTCAAAATAATCACTTTTATAAAGCATATTAAGGCAATGAAAGAAAAACTTTTCCACCTGATGGGAGGAACCCTGATGGCTTAGTGGTAAGAAATTGCACTGCAATCCCTAAGGCAAGCAGTTCAAATCCAACAGCTGCTCTGAGGGAGGAGGATGGGCAATCTCCTTCTTTGCAATTTACTGCCTCTGAAAACTTGCTGGACAATCAAGACCTAATGGTGCAATGGTTAGAAACTCAACTGCCAACTAGATGGTTGGTGGTTGAAATCCACAAGCTATTCTGCATGAGAAAGATGTAGCAGTCAGCTTCCATAATGATCAGAGCCTTATAAACCACGGGGGGGGGGGGGAACGACAGTTCTACCTGTTATAGAGAACAGCTATGAGGTGGAAGTGATCTGACGGTGGTGGTGCATGGGGTTGCTATTGGTCAGAAACTCAATGGCACCTACCCCTACCACCACTACCACCATCACCACCACCACCTGAACTCAGGTTAGGTCTTCTCAGTCTATTTACCTCATACCACAGTACATACTAGTCACTAACGTACACCTGGCCAACATTCTAAGAATACATCACTGTTAACCTTTATCCTGAGGGCTTCTCAGGCAGATCTGGTGGGGGACTGCAATCATTGTACCTTGCACACCAGAATGGCCCTCTCCTGGAGCTTCCACATCTTCTTCCCACCCTCCCCACAAAGTGACACCTCCAGGCATCTCGATCAATAGATAGAAGTACTTGAGAGCTCAAGCAAGTGTCATTCCTCAAGGAGTCTAGAGGAGTCAGAGAAGGCAGAGTCTGTGTATAATGTAAAAAAGGTTGCTGCTATTTTTATTAATGCCACCTGCATGGGCTGCTGCCCATGAAGGCAATCTATAATGCCAGGCACAAGATAATAATGGTGACAGCAGCTAATGTTTAAGAGATCCTGTCTAAGCACTCTGCATGTATTAACACATTTAAATGCAACATCCCGAAGAGGTATTGTTTTCCTCACTATAAATACGGAAAGTAAGAGACAGAAATAAACTGCCTAAACAAAGCTATTAAGTGGTAGAGACCAGATTTGAACCAGAGAGTTTAGTTTTCATGTCAGAAGTTTTTACCATTGCTCTAGTCTTTTGTTTATGGGGTCAGTACTAGATGGTACTTAACAACAACAACCACCACCATATATATTGCTAAGCCCTTGTCTTCCATTCTGGACTTCAACTGGCTCGACTGTAGGATGGTGTTCTTATTTTGGCTGAGGATCTGTGTGGACAGTTTCATTGTTTAAGCCTCTTTTTTCGAGCCAACAAGACCTCCAGGTAAGTATACTTCATTTAAGGCCAAGCCCTTGTCTTCATTTTGGAAACTGGGTGAAGCGATTGGACTTTAAGACGGTTCTCTTGTTTTGGGTGAGGGTCATTGTGGAATGTTGTTATTATTATTATAGACTCTTGTTGGACCTCCTGAGGGCCCTTATATTTAATAAGTTGGGTCTGAGGGATTATCTTTTAATCCTTTGCTACTACATTTTAGAGGAACATTCTTCTAAGTCATACAGAATCTTCTATCAATTTGCTGTGCTTAAGTAATATGGGTTTGCTGTGATGCTGAACCTAGTACCACTGGGCTCTGAAATGCCGTAATGGCTGCCCAGTGTGGACAATGTTTGGTGGAGCTCCCAGTTACCTAAACCACATGCCTCTGGAAACAATATGAACTTCAAGAAATGATGGTTATAGGAAGGACTCGGGACTCTGGTTCATGGATGAGTCATGCATGGCTAGACAGCAATCAACAAAAACAACTTGAAACCTATACCTAGATAAAGAAGCTGTTGTCCAAACCGAGCAAGGGAATACATAATGGATTAAAATCAAGGAATATATGCATTAATAGACTGTATCCTTTCCTCATGCGTATTCAGGCTATATACTGAACAAATCATTCAAGAAGCAGCATGTGGCATCAGAATAGGAGGAGATTGGGGAAGCTGCGGAATGCTTCCAGACAAGCGTTTTTGGGTGGTAAGAGCCAATGAGAATGCTTGATTATGAAGGAATGTAGGATAACAGAGCCCTGGTTCTTAAATTCAATTGAACCCTTGGGACTAGTTTTAACTGTTTTTGCTCAAACCTTCTTCTAAGTTGTATGGCACTGGTCTGTCCATTTGCTGTACAGAGATGACTCATGGTTGCTGTGATGCTAAACACTGTGATACTGATATGTCAAATGTGATAATGCTTACCCATGGTGGACAGTGTTTGGTGGAGCTCCTGATTAAAACAAGCTTGGAAGCAGGAGTGGCATCCACTTCCAAAACAGCTTGCTTCTGGAAATTGTATAAACTTGGAGAAACGATGAAAGTTATACAAGTGCTTAGATCTTTTGTCCATAGGGTCTCTGAGTCATCTATGACTTGGCGACACTTAACAACAACAACAACAACACTATAGGTGTCTATTAAGAATGGAACCTGAGCCACATCAGCAAGGGGAGGTAGCTGCCAGTAATTGTAATTGTCAAAGGAAGAAGCCCTCATAGAGTCACATTGTCACTGACTGAAAGGTGACATCACTAAACGGCATGGCCACAAAGGAGCTTGTCTGCAAATCCCAGAATGGTACCAGTAGAAAGGGCATGACTAAGAGGTCTCTTGGAGTGGAAGGTTTCGGACATGTGCTTTGGGACACATTAGCCATGTTGATGTCACATGCCACCAAGTCGCCTGTGACTCATAGCCACCCTATGTCCGAAGCTCTGAATCCTGTCCTATCCTGAGCCAGTCTGTCTCATTAGAGACAACTTTAGAAGAGCCCTGGTAGCATTAACTGCTAAGAACTTGGTCAAAAGATGGGTGGTTTGAAGTCACCTGCTACCCCATGGGAGAAAATCCTAGTAATCTACATTTTATAAGGGTCACAGCGGTGGAAACTCTACAAGGCAGTTCAACTCTGGCCTACAGGGCTGCTACAAGTCAAAATGGACTTGATGGGAGTGACTTTCAGAAATTTTATGTCTGTTTGATTCTAGATTTTATTCACCAATTATTGGTTTATACAGTTTGTTGAACTGTTCTGGCTAAAGTAAAAATATTTCTATTCCTGAAAGCAGACAATTTAAAGTCACAAAGTGCTTTGAGCTCAGTATATTTATTGTGTATATGATTATCAGAATCTGTTGTCAATCTTTGTATTTGTTATCAAAGTGAAATCTATTCCATACTTGCATAGGTGAAATGGCATGCGCATTTGCACGCACACACGGTGGTGGTGGTACCATCAAGTCAGAACTAGCCCATAGCTGAACCTCTCCAGCTGGTTTTCATAAGCAATTAATCACATGGGAGGAGACTGCCCATCTATGTCCCTCTGAGCAGGTGGTGGATTTAAACCATGTGCTTTCAGGATTGCAGTGCAGCTTCTTACCACTAGACGACCAGTGAGCTTGAGTGTAAGTCTACATCTATACAACTAACATTACCATCATCTTTCCCTATCTTCTCTAAGGAATCATAGCTACACGGTAGGAAGTCAAAGAACAACATGATTTTCATGTCCCACATTCCCACACTGTGATATTGCTATTAAAAAAAGCATCCTTTCCTTTATGAATATTTATAGAGCTACAAAGATTAAATCTTTGCAACATATCCTCACTTGATAGCCTTACTCTGTATTTACACGTATTTTGAAGGAAGAAGCAAATCTTAGTCTCTTGTCTCCTTCCACAAAAATATAAATACACAGACATCCCAAAACTCAACTTGAAAATGTTTTAATTTTATTTGTAAGTTACACTTTGGATCAAATGTATTTCTTTTTTTCTGTCCATCTAATTTTCTTCACTTGCTCTATGATAAATTACTTATTTGGATATTTACTCATATTAACATGGATATGCTAAATATGGAATATAGCCATATATTGTAAATAAAAAAGACAAAAAGGCAGTTGTAGTCTTCAAAGAGATTGCTAGTTAGAACAAAGACAGACATGTAAAAATGTACTATTAGCCCAGTGGAAAGATAAAGAGTACTGCCAACCTAAAGCCAGGCAGATCAAATCCACCAGTTGCTCCACAGGAAAACCACAGGCAATCTCTTTCCATGTAATTTACAGCCACTGAAAACAAGCTGGAGGGTTTGTTAGGAGTCAATGACAATGATTAAAAAAATAAAAGTCAAGTTGGTATTTACAAGTTGTTATTTTTATAGGTCATCAAGTAGAGTTTGGCTCAGCAACTGTGTGAACAGACCTGAACTTCGTCCTACCACCCTGTGCCATCCTTATCATCTCTGGCTTACTTGGGTCCACTTCTGCAGACTCTGTGTAAATCCATCTCGTAGAGACTCTTCCCATTTTCTACATGTTAACCATAGTTCGTTATGATCCACACAAATGACGGTGCAGTGCTCCACTTTCTTTCGATGTTTCCCAGATTATTCAAGACTTTGTTCATAGTATCTCTCATTATTGGAACTTGAGGCTTGAATGTGCTTTTTAGTTCTCTTGGCTTCAGTTTTCTTAAATTAATTCTTCCCTTTTTATTAACTCCACTTCTTTGCAAATTCCATCATAATACTTTTGTCTTTTTTAACTGTCCTAGATGATGAAGTGTTCTAGTCATCTTTAAGTTGGGCATCTCTTCCTTTTGTTTTGTCTTAAGAGTATAGTACAATTTTAAAATCTCTTCTGACATTCATTCTGGTTTCTTCTTCTATATTTGTAATGTCCTTCTGCTCTCTTCACAGATGACAGTCTTGATGTTAGATGTTATCCCACTATAACTCTGGTCTTCAATCATAGGTGTTCAATGCCTCAGACCTATTGTTAATATAATTTTTTAAACTCCAGTGAGATAGACTCAAGGTTGAATTTTGTTTCTTGTGAGCTTTTTAAAATTTTTTCAGCTTCAATCTGAACTTGCACACGAGTAACTGGTTGCACAGTCAGAATTTGGCCTGGTATAGACTGCTGATACTGACCGTCTCCACAGATCTGTTCCACAAATGTAGTCAGTCTGTTTTCTGTGCGGTCCACCAGGTGAGTTGTGTGTACAGTCACCATTTGTGTTTATAATAAAGGTATCAAGGATCACAGAATATACAAAACTCAGTTATATGTTCTCCAGGGTCATTTCTGTCACCAAGTCTGTATTTTCTAACTATCATTCCTTCTTCACTGTTTCCATTTTTGCATTCCAGTCACCAATTATTACATTCGTGATTGCATGTTTGGTCAATTTTTAAGACAAGTAAATATAATTAATCACGGAAGGAGGACAGCTAAATAAAGCAACTGACAAAGGCATCACATAATCAATGGGGGGGGAGTTCATTTGCTCAATATAACTATATTTGGATATGGACAGACTTCTATGTTTTCTCTTTAAAGTTTTCCTGGTTTAAAACGAAAAAAGGTCTGCATCAAGGTTCCATCCTTACTCCATACCTATTAAATCCATATGCCAAGCAAATTATTTGGGAAGCTGGACTGTATGAAGAATGAATGTGGTATCAGGATTGGAGAAAGACGCATCAACAACCTGCATTATACAACCTTACATGCTCAAAGCGAGGACTTGAAGCACTTGCTGTAGAAGATCAAAGACTAAAGGCTTCAATATGAATTACAAGTCAATGTTAAGGAAAAGATATTCCAACCACTCAACTGACAGACAACAACAAGATAGATAAAGATTGAAATTGTCAATGACAACTGTATGTTTTACACAATTATTGTATTTGGGGGACAATGGTTACAGCAAACAACACTGGCTCAAGTAACATTATTTTCTCTGCTTAATAAATTTTAAAATTCCCATTAAAGACTCAGAATGGGATTTAAAATAAATTCTAGTGTAAACTAAAATTATTTCTTGTTTCATGTTTTATAATTAAGAATTATCTATGTTTTCAATCATAGGGAGCTCTTATGGTTTGATTTTGTTCTTAGGTGCTGTCAAGTCTAGTAGCCACCCTAAGAAGAACAGATCTGAACACTGTCCTATCCCTGTGCCATCTTCATCGGCTCTGACATACATGAGCTTGCTTGTTCCTGTGTTAAGACACTGTGTGAGGCCATTTCTCCGAAGGTTTTCCTTTCACCCAACCTCTACATTTTTAAGCATGATATCCCTTGCCACAGAATAACCTAGCCTAGCAACATGACCATGTATGAGAGACAAAACTTTGTCATCTTTGCCTCCAAGGAGCATTCTAGCTGCACTTTCTCTAAGACTTATCTTTTTGTTCTTTTGGCAGTCCAAGGAAAAGACTACAGTTTTCAATATGAATTGTATCTCAACATCAAGACAAAAATCTTCACCAAAGGACAAATAGGCAACATTATGATAGATGGATATAAGATTGAAACCATTAATGACTTCACTTTACTTGGATCCAATATCAACACCCTCAGTACCAGCAGTCAGGAAATTAGGAGATATACTGTACTGGTCCAAATTACTGAGGAGCAATGATGTCCACTTGAAGACGAAGACTAAGGAATGCCTTATTCAAGCCATGGTCTTTTCAATCACTTGTTATGCATCTTAGAGCTGGGTAATGAAGGAATAAAAAGAGGAAGATCATTAGCGAGATGGATTATCACAGGGACTTCAACAATGGGCTCAAGTGTGTCAGAGAGATGAGGATGGCACAGTAGAGGGCAGGGGTCAGATCTGTTGTTCACAGGGTTGCTGTGAGTTATATTCAGCTCAGTGGCACCTAACGAACAATCTCAATAGTAGGAAATGTTTTAAATTTGGGGGGGAGTTTCTTCCTCTCTATTTAATTTCCCCAACTCTCCTTATTAAGATGTGTATGTGTAACTGTCCTGTACTACTGAGTCAAAATCAACTCAACTGACCCTCCAGCAGGTTTTCAGAGGCAGTAATCCCACAGGTGGAGACTGCCTATTTTTCTTGGGCTGGCCAGCAAAGGACAACACAATTCCTTACCACTAAGCCACCAGAGCTCCCTTTGAAAACTTTTTAAAATAAAATCCATCAAATGGGGAAATGACAACCACTTCAACAAATGGTGCTGGCAAAACTGGACTGCTACATGCAGAAAACTGAAATAGGATCCATATCTCACACCATACACAAAAACCAACTCAAGGTGGATCAGAGACCTGGTAGTAAAGCCAGAGAACCAGAGGGTTCTTGAATTTGTGTCGCTGAACTGAAATCACAACTTTTACTAATTAAGGAATTGTGTTTTGCTGTTACTCTGACTTGGGACTATTGGACTAAACCTGGACCTGCATTGTAAGAGAATTCTTTGCCTCTACCACTCCTATTTCCGTAATAAATCCCACTCTTGGTATCACAGCTGTAAAATCTGTGAGCCAACAATAAATATCAAGCACAGTGTTTCATAGAAGTAGGTGCAGGACCATGTAGGTGCTATGCTGTTGATGGAGACAGTTCCCCTTTAGGAAGCAGGCAAAGTCAGACTCTGCCACCCTCATGTTGCATCTTCTCCTTTCTCTCAAACTGTCAAGAAATTGAAAACAAGCAACAGCATTTGTCAATATCCAAACCATCCTGGGGCTGTATGTAATTTGTCTTGTTGTTAAGTACCCTTGAGGGGAGCTCTGGTGGCCTAGTTGCAAGCCGCTGCACTGCAATCCTGAAGACACGCGATTCAAGTCCACCAGCAACTTTGCGGGAGAAGAATGGACAACCTTCTGTGCAATTAACTGCCTGTGAAAACCTGCTAGAGGGTCAGCTATGGGTCATTTCAACTCAACGCTACACAACAACAACATGTACCCTTGGGTCAGAATTAAGAGCTAACCATCCCGCAGGTTTTCAGAGGCAGTAAATCACACAGGAGGAGACTGCTCATTTTTCTTCCACGGAGAAGGTGGTGGATTCAAACCATGTATTCTGTGAGTCACTGAAATAAAAGTGTCCAATTCCTCACTCTACTTTCTATCCCACTGTTTCAAATCTGTACTTTTTTTTTTAAGATGTACTTCTTTTTTTTGTAGCTCCAGGAAAAACTGTAAAATCTAGCAGTCTTGATATTTAACTTTTGAAACAACCAGAATTAAACAGTAACTCAAAACTGTTTTCTTTGTCCAGTTATTTACCTGCCAAGAGCAGAGAAGGGAACTTTAGAAGGCTCATCACTAGTAAATAATCTTTAATTACCCTATGCAACCCACTGAAATGGAAAAGAAATATTAAGAATTAATGTGTGCCTCCCTCAGCTCAACCAACTTCTTACTGTTATAAGCCAATGAGGCACCTACAGAGATTCATTACTGGATGAACACTTAACGTTTACTGCTTCATTTGTCTCTTTAGCAACAGATATCTAGACACATAGAAACGTCAATACCAAAGTTTTCACCAGCTTCTGTAATTATATACGTCCACAGTAACTGAACAGCACAAGACTGGTTCAGATCAGCTATTCCTTGGGTCACTATGAATCGAAGTTTACTCAACAGCACGTAACAACATCATCTGTATGAACAACAAAATAGGAACTATAGTACTTTCTGATCTCAAAATCTACAAATAGAGCTGTAGTACTCAAAACACATTGACACAACAGAGTGACCAACAGAACAGAATCAAGAAGCCCAAAAATCAACCAGGAGATGAAATCCATTTCATGAGGAAACAAGTGTGGGGGTTTTTTTGGGGTTTTTTTTCCACAAATGGTACTGGCAAAACCGGACATCTATATGTAGAAAACAAAAAAGATCCAAATCTCATACTACACAAAAAAACCAACAAAAAGTGGATCGGGGACCTATGGGTAAAATAAAAAACTATAAACATCATCTGTAGAAAAACAGTAAAAAATTTAGAAGCGTTAATCCATGGCATGAAAAGGCTTTCAAAGTAAAAAATGCACAACCAGAAAAGGATAAAATAGATGCAAGCTTTTAAAAAATGAAATTCCTGTGTGCATAAAAAAAATTTCTCCAACAGGGTGAGAGGAAATCCCACTAACAACAACATATCTGGCAAGGGACTCATATCTAAAGTTCAAAGGATGCTCAAGCACCTCAACAAGAAAAGACAATTTAGTTAATTCAAAATGGGAAGAAGATATAAAAAGATTCTACACCAAAGAAAAAACACACGGGGGGGTGGGGGTGGGGAGAGGGGTGCAACAATGAATGAATGGAATTCCAAAATCTCTGTAGATGTTCATTGAAATGAAAAATAATTTAAAAAAAAAACCCAACTATGAGATATCATCTCACCCCAGGCAGAATAGGAAAATTTAACAGGAAAAAAAAAGAAAAAACCCACATGGCCAACAAACACGACGAAGAGATGCTGAAGATAAACGGGGATCAGACAAATGCAATTCAAAACAGCAATGTGGTATCCATTCACTCCAGTGACAACCGCAAACTTTAAAAAAGGACAGCAAACAACAAATGTTGAAAAAAACATGGAGAGATTGAAATTCTCATGCTCTGCTGACAGGAATGTAAAATGGTACAACTATGAAAGTCTGATGTTCCTCAGAAAGTTAAAAATAGAAATACTATTTTGCTTTAGCTATTCCATTACTTAAATAAATCAGAACTGAGACCTGAATAGACAGAATACACCTTTGTTTACTGCAGCATTACTCATATTAGCAAGGTGATGGAAATAGCCCAAGTACCCATCAACAAACAAACAGATACAGAAATTGTGGTTCATTCACATAACGGAGTACTACACAGCATGGAAAACAAATTAGGAATTCATACACAACATAAACAAGTCTATAGGATGTTGTTTTGAGTTGCTATCAAATCAAGTACAACTCACAGTGACCCTATGAACAACAGATCTGAACCCTGTCTTGTGCCTTAGTCACTATCTCTTACACCCTCAAGCCCATGTTGCAGTCACTTTGTCAATCCACTGTGTCAATCTCTCATTTGCCATCCCTCCACCTTCCCCAAGTAGGATGCCCCTCTCCAAGGAAAAGTCACTCCTAGCAACATGTTCAAAGCCTGAGAGACAAAGCTTCATCATCTATGCCTCCATGAGGCACTCTGGTTGCACTGTTTCCAAAACTTATCTGTTTGTACTTTTGGCAGTCCATAGGATTTTCAGCATTCTTCTTCAACGCTGTAATTTAAAGGCATCAATTTTTATTTTGTCATCCTTATTCACTGTCCAGCTCTCATATACATAACAAGTAACTTAAAAGTCCATGGCTTGAATGAGGTACACCATAGTCCTTAAACTGACACTTGCTCCTCAGCAATCTGGAGAAGTTCCTGCCTACAGACTTTTCCAGCACAGTTTGTTTTCTGATCTCCTGATTGCAGGTATCAAGTGTACTGACTGTGGATCCAAATAAGATGAAGTCATTGACAGTTTCAATTTTTTCTCCCTCTATCGTGATGCTGTGTACTGGGCCAGTGGCTAGTTTTGATTTTTTGACACTGAGATGCAATCTATAGTAAAGACTGCAGTCTTTGATCTTCTACTCTAACTGCTTCAAATCCTCACTTTCAACAAGCAAGTTGTCTCATCTGTATTATCAAAGTTACTGATGAGTCTTCCTTCTATCCTGATGCTAGAGTTTAGCTTCCTGAATAATATTCTCAACAGAGAGATTAAATACCTATGGAGAAAGGATACAACCTGGGCACATAACCTTTCCTAATTTTAAATCTTGCAGTGTTCCTTTGCTGTGTTTGCACAACTGCCTCTAGATCTAGGTTTTGTACTAGCACAATTAAGTGTTCTGGAATTCCTTTCTTCTCAATGTTAGCCATAATTTCTTATGACCCAAATTATGGATCATATGGAAAGGATATTAGGCTTAGTGAAATAACTCAGAAAAGCACAAATACTTTATCGGATCACTGTTATAAAAGTAAGATGCTGAGAAGGTGGGGAGAGCAGGAGTGGAGTAAACAGACAAGGAACATTGTAACAGGGTTAAGGGACAAAATGAATGATCTGATAATATAGGTATAGCAACTATATTTAAAAGTTACAACTAAGTATCAATAGGGACAGAAGTCACCACATAATAATATAACATAATTAACATACACATGCTTCCATGCTTCCTACGCACTTTTCTAGCTCATTTAGTTCTCACAACAATCCTAAAGGGTAAAATAGCAAAATGTCAAATTTAGTGATGAAGAAAGTATGACCCAAAAAGGTACCAGGATAATAAAAGCTAATGAGCAGCCCAACTAGAACTCAAATCCAGATCTAAGTGGTATAAAAGTCTCCTACACCAACAGCTGTACAGCTAGGTTCCAGCTAGTCCTCAACTCACCATGGCTTCATACACAATGGGATCAGACCCTGTTGATCCAGTGTTCACCAGCTAATGTCTTTTAAGTAGACTGCCAGGCCTTTCTTCCTACCTTGTTTTTGTCTAAATTCTATAATGAAACCTGTTCAGCATCACAACATGACAAAATTCTGCACGGACGATGATGGGTCCTGAACCAAGGGTACATTGGTCAAAAATTAAACATGGAAGGCAAGACTCTACCACTGAATCCCAGAACCTCCTTGAATTGTTAACACTACTGATAATCCCAACAGCTTTGTTTATATAGGTTATAGCTACCAAATTTAATGGTAAGAAACGGAAACTGGAAAATTTAAAAAAAGGAACACTTTTCTAAATATATTACGTATTTTTTATCTTTAATTTTTACATTAAAAACTGCAAAATTTCAACTAAAAAGCAAAGAAACCATTTAGACACAAGTAAACTCTTCAAAGATTTGTGTCTACATCAACAAATAAGAGATGACTGCCTTATCAATTTATGTTGAGGATACACTTTCCATTTGAAATGTTTTCAAACACTCCTGTCCTCTTCTAAAGTGAACTGGTATACAGTCTGCTCTTGATGAAGATGATAGTAGGCAGATGGTGCCTGATGCCTGGATAATGCTAATGTGACAAAACCAATGAGATACATTGAGGTATTTCTCTTTTTCTTGAACTGTCAGGTCAACTATAAAGTGATGCAGTCCGTAATATAACAGGATATCTGCTAAAGTAAAGTTATAGCCTGTAAGGTAAACTTCAATAGAGTATGGATGTCATCTTTACTGGAGTATCCATTGACTTGATTTACCCTGTAATTCACCACTGCTGAACAACCTTTTCCTCCGCTGTGCTCCCAAGCAAATATTCTTTGTTGGCCTGCTTGACTAGATCAACTGCTACTGTAGTCAATCCTGTTAAACTTGGAGAGTGTTTGTAGAACTGGAATCTGGCGTTCACCCTGGGCGCTGTATTTATTCCTCTAAATATATCATGTATTTCTTGCTGTCCACATTTGTTACCACTGACTCTGATTCATAGTGATCCCGAGTATAACAGATAAAAATCTGGCCTGATCCTGCACCATTATTACAATGGCTGTTGTGCTCACGCTTTCTTTTTCATGCTTATTTTTTAAGTCACTGTGTTAACCCATCTTGGTGAGGGTCTTCCTCTCCTTCTTTAATCCTCCTAGGATATCATTCCTTACATGCTATCTCTTTCTAAGGACTGGCCTCTCCTGAGAACATGACCAAAGTATGTGAGACTGAAGTTGCCTTGGATCCAAAAAGAGCACCATGGAAGCACCAGTTAAATCTCACCACCCTTGGCTCTATAGAGTACCCTGGCTACATCTATTCTAAGACGATTTGTTGGTTCTTTTGGGACTGTATAGTATATTCAACACTCTTTTGTCAACATCAAAATTCAAAGGCATAATTAACATGTTGCCGCACATTTTTAACTGGCAACTGTGCTTAGAAACACTTTTTTTTTGTTCCCCTCTGATGTATTACCACCATTTGCGGCAACGTGTTGTTTTCCTCATTCCTTGTCCAATATTCACATGCATATGTAGCAACGGAAAATACTATGCCTTGGGTCAGATATACATTTATCTTTAAAGTGATATCCTTGCTAATCAGGACTTTAAAGAAATCTTTGACAGCTGGTTTGTCCAGTATTTCTTTTGATCTCTTGACAGCTGCTGCTTTTATGGGCGCTCTTTATGGACCCAAGTAAATTAAATCACTGAGAAAGTCAATCTTCTCTCTATCATACTACTTACTGGTCCAGTGGTGAGAACTTCTGTTTTCTTGGTATTGAGATATAATCCATACTGTAGTCTTTGACGTTCTTCACTAAGAGCTTCCAGGTTTTTTCATTTGCTGCAAGCAGGGTTGTATCATCTGCATTCTGCAGGTTGTTGTTGAGTCTTCCTCCAAATCCTGATGCCACATTCTTCTTCACACAGTCTAGAGTCTCAAATTATTTGCAAAGCATAGAGGGTAAATAGATACAGTAGAAGGCTGCAACTTTTGATACACATCTCTTTTGTTTTAAACCATACAGTATCAGCTTGTTTTATCAGAACTGCTTCTTGGTTCATATACAGATTCCATATAAGCACAATTCAAGTGTTTTGGAATTCCCATTCTTTCAAATATTATTCATAATTTATCACAGCTGAATGCTTCCGCACAGTCAATAAAACACAAGTAAGTTTCCTTCTGGTGTCCTTTGCTTTCAGCCAAGATCCATCTGACATAAGTATTGATATTCTCTTCTGAATCCACCTTGCATTTTTATCAGGTTCTTATCAATATACCACCTTAGTTGTTTTTTTAAAAATCTTCAGCAAGATTTTACTTTCGTGTGATTACAGTCTGCCAATTTCTGCATTCTCTTAGATCACTTGTTTTTTAAGAATGGAAACAGAAATGCATCTCTTCCAACTGGATGGCCAGAAAACTGTCTTGCAAAATTTTCAGCACAGAACAGAGAGCACTCAAGGGCTGCACTTGTTTCCTGAAACACCTCACAGGTGTTTCACTCAATTCGAGGAGTCGAATAGCATTTTTGCCAATGCTATCAAGTGCAGCCTAGACTTCTTCTCTTAGTACTATTTCTTGATAATCTACTACTTCCTAAAATGGTTCAATGTAAACTATTTCTTTTTAGTACAGTTACTCAGTGTATTTATTTGTTCTATATTCTCTGGATACTTCCTGCATCATTCAGTATATTTAGGGAGTGGAGGAGTAGGAAGTCCTAAATTGCAACACCAGGCTAGAATTTCCCTAGACACTCAAGGAAAACTTTGGTATTTCAAACTAATAAGTCATTGGATCATAATGAGGTTACAGAAGTACGAAAAGAGAAAGGATCTTGAGCCTGTCTTGGGACACACTTGAAAAACCACTCTTTTGCACCAATGTTCTTTCAATTATTTTCTAGCCAGAAAAATCAACGTAGGTCTCGGTTGGTTGGTTAGGGTTTGTTTTTTTTTCCTTTCAACAATGGTATGGAAACTATCAGAAAACTCTGGCTAAATTATCATTTCCTAAAATTTTGTTGATTATCTATCACTGTTAATGAGAGCTTTTCAGCCTACACCTAGAAAACTCATGCTAAGATGTTTACCCTGAATCTAATGGATAGTGTAGAAAAACAAATTCACCTATAAAACAAGGAAATAAATACACTAAGAATACTGGACATTTTAAGGTCATGCAGACTTTAAAAAGTCAATGTCAACCTTAAAACAGAGCCGATTAATCATTGACAAAAGAAAAAGCTTAATGGACACAGAGTTTCCTTTGGGTGTTTATAAAGCCTTAGCAATAAACACAAGTAATGACTACACAACGGTTTGAAAATTTATTAAATGACTATGAATTACACACTTTAAAATGGTTAATTTAAAATGGTTAATGTAAAAATTATTCTTTCTTTGTAGCCTATACAAAAACTTCATTCTCATAGAGCCCAGCCTCTCAGATAATCTCCTCTGCATACAGGTGGAAAAGGTATGGAGATAGGACACTTCCCTGGCATACACCCTTCCCAATTTTGAACCATGCAGTGTTACCCTGCTCTGTTCTGACGACTGCCACTTGGTCCAAGTATAGGTTTCGCATTAGCATGATTAAATGTTCTGGGATTCCCATTCTTCTCAGAGTCAGCCAGTTTGTTATGATCCACACAGTCAAACGCCCTTGCATAATCAATTAAGCAAAGATTCCTCTGGTATTTCCTGCTTTCAGCTAAGATCCACCTAACATTAGCTACAATATCCCTAGTACCACGACCCCTTCTAAACCCAGCCTAGTCTTCTGGCAGTTCTCTGCTGATATGTTGTTCCAGTAGTTTTTGGATAATTTTCAGTAGAATCTTCCTTCCATATAAAA
>NW_006399876.1:7747873-7748952 GCF_000299155.1 Elephantulus edwardii
GCATACCAAAAAAAAGTAAAAAATTGGGAAGGGTGTATGCCAGGGATGTGTCCTATCTCCATACCTTTCCAATCTATATGCAGAACAGATTATCTGAGAGGCTAGTCTCTATGAGAAATGTGGCATCAGGATTGGAGGAAGAGTCATCAACAATCTGCATTATGCAGATGATACAACTCTGCTAGCTAAAACTGAGGAAGACCTGAAACGCTTGCTGTAGAAGGTCAGGGACTACAGCCTTCAGTATGGATTGAGGCTCAATATCAAGAAAACAAAGATTCTCTCCAGTGGGCCAATTGGCAGCATCATGATGAATGGTGAGGAGATTGAGATTACTCACAACTTTAGTTTGCTTGGCTCCACAATCAACACTCTTGGCACCAGCAGCCAGGAACTTAAAAGATGTACTGCGATGGGAAAGTCTGCGGTTAGAGATCTCTCAAAAGTACTGAAGAGTAATGATCAGTCTGGAGACTAAGGTGTGCCTGATACATGCCATGGTCTTTGCAATCACTTGTTATGCCTCAGAGAGCTGAACAATAACTAGAGATGACAGAAGGAAAACTGATGCTTTTGAGCTGTGGTGTTCAAGACGAGTACTGAATATACCATGGACTGCTAAGAGAACGAACAGGTTTTTCGTGGAGGAGCTGAAGCCAGGCTGCTTCATGGCGGCAAGGATTCTGAAGCTTCGTCTGACATACTCGGGACATGTTGCAAGGAGGAACCAGTCCTTGGAGAGGGACGACATGCTTGGGAGGGTGGAGGGTGGAGGGAGATGAAGATCCTCACCCCTGATGAGATAGATTGATTAAGTGACTGGGGTAACGGAAGTAGGTGTGTCAGAGACAATGGGATTGGCACAGGAGGGCTGTTGTACATAGGGTCACTATGAGTCACAGGCGACTCGACGGCACATAACAACAAGAAGTTAAGAAATAAACAGCTAAGAGTCATAAAATGAGGAAGAAGCATGGAATACACCTTACCAATATTAAACTAATGCATTTTCTACAGGGAGGGGAAAAGAAGTGTTTTCCATCAATAGTTTTACTATGCTCATATTTGTTGTTGTTGTT
>NW_006399876.1:7750387-7754267 GCF_000299155.1 Elephantulus edwardii
AGCCTGAACTTCTTCTTTCATCACCATAGGCTCTTGCTCATATGTTGTTTCATGAAATTCTTCTGTGTCTTCCAATTCTTTTCGATACAGTGACTCAGTATAGTTTCTTTCCCAAACTCCATTCCCAGTTTAATCAGCTTTCTTTACACAAAAGGATGATGACAACCTTAATGGCTAATAATTCTAGTTATTCTTTTTCACCAAGATGGTTCAGGCCCTCTCTCCATGAATTTACTACATCCATTATCAAATAGATTCTTTCTGACAGAATCTCAGTAAATTCACTAAGCTCTATACTGTGTTTTTCTCCTTTCCTTTTATAATGGTATCTTTCCTCTTTTCTCTCGGCATTTAAGATTCCCTCATCTCCAGAGAAGTTATGATTTAATTCCGTTTCCTAAATTTCTATAATCATAGTCTGAGTTCTAACTACTTGCAACTATGAAATAGCTCATCTGTCTGCTTTGCTAAGGGAGCTCAGGTGCCCTGTCAGTAAAGAAGTTGTGCTGTAATAACAAAGGCATGCAGTTTGAATCTATCAGTTGTTTAGCAGGAGAAAGATGGGGAGTCTCCTCTAGTGCAATTTACTGCCTCTGAAAACCTGCTGGCGGGTCAGCAACAAGTTGGTTCTGACTCAATGGTACACATCAACAACTCTCCTTTGCCAAGGGAGCTCTGGTGGTCTCGGAGGTTAAGAGTTGCACTGCCAAACTGTTGTGCGCCTTGCCTGTCCAGCAGGAATAAGGACACAACACACCAGCGGTTCCTTCTCACAGCGGTTTACTCAGGAGTTAGTTACAGAGGGTGGTGGAAGATGGAGTCTCTCGTCCCTTCCCCGGGTGCGGCGGCTTTTATCCTCTTCTCAGAACTCTGCCCATCAGTCTCATGTGTCATGCCTCCATTGGGCCATTAACCCCACGTGAGATCAAGCCACTGTCCAATCAAAACAGGGTGACTAAATAAGGTCTTGTTTGTGATTCAAGCAGTCAGAGAGAAGCAGGAAGTCAGCGCCATCTTGTAATGGCGACCACACACTGTAGCTCTCCACACCAAACCATAAGCAAGCTGCTTCACAAGACAAAGCTAGGCAATCCTCGCAATTTACAACAGACTCGGGGAGTTTGACTTCTTTGGGACTACATCTAGATCAACCATGTTACTCACTGACTTCAAGGTGCTTCAGACTAATAATTATCTGCCATCAGGTTTTGGAGGCTGTGAAGTATGACAGGAGACTGCCTATCTTTCTCCTGCAGAGCTAGCTACTGGAGGGATTCAAACTGCTAGAACATGTGGCCCATGGAGTGCACCACCTGAAGTTTCCTAGATCAACCAAGGCAACAAATTTCAGCCTCTATACTCTGTTAATTAGCAGCAATTTAAATATAAAACTCAGAAAACTCTAATAGGCCAAATGTGTACATGCAGTGTGTAAGAGTCTATTCAACTGTAGTCATTAAAATACAGAACACTAGAGAGGACTCTCACATATTGGAGTACAAAGTTCTCAATTAATTTAGGTAGTGTGAAGTCCTCTACTACAAAAGGCTCAAGTTCAATGGGAGGTTTAGAACTTTCTAAAAATACATCATTTGTAAAAAGCAGAGCCATTATGTGTGTGATTTTATCCCGACAATAGTATTTTTAAAAGTGCAACAGAACCAATGATCATTGAAAATTTTTTAAAATGTTACATCTTAAAAATATATGTGGTTATACATACACTTAACAGGCATATATATATATTAAAAAATAAAAATGTTAGTATGTATTTGTGCACATACAGATTTACTTACAGGTATATATAAACACTCAAGAATGCATGTATGTGCATATATATTCATATATAGAATAAACCTCATGAAAGGTACAGTCACAGATACTTCTACGATACAAACAAATGTCTCACAAGATCGGTTTCAGGAGTTTGAAGATGCATTATATGAGACAACTCAATTAATTGGTCTAAAATACTTCATTAGGTTTATGTTCTCATTGTGAGTACTGTCCGGCATCTTAAAAAATTATTATTGCTGTTATAGACCATCACGTCAGAACTGTCTCTTAGCTGAGCTGGCCCTCCAGTGAACTTTCAGAGGCTTTAAGTATACAGGAAGAGAATACTCATCTGTCTCCCTTGAAGCAGTGAGTGGATAAGAATTGCCTGCCTTTAGGTTGGTAGTGCAATTCCTTACCTCTAAGCCACTAGAGCTCCCTACTTAAAAGCTTACAAGCCATAATAAAAGACACAATTCTTGGTCTCCATACTTCTTGAACAAAAGAAAAAGAAGGAAATCAAAGACTCAGAGAAAAAAGTAAGTTTACATAAACCATGGCCTCATCTACCATGAGATCAAAACTAGATGGTGTCCATTACTACTGATGGTTCTGATCAGAGTCACGATAGATGGATCCTGAGAGAATGGGAGAAACGAGAATCATACTTAAATTTGTACAAGGTCCAGACTTACTAGAGCTTCTGACTAAAGGATTCCCTAAGACTATGAGATATTCTATCTTCAAATTACATTTTAGGGAAGTAACAATAAAAAATCTTAAGTAGGACGTGAGCTAAGAATGACACTCCCCCCAGTGTGTTTCCAGGGGCTGTGGAAGAGACTGCTCAGCTTTTTTCCAAAGCACAGCTGGTGAATTCCAACTGCTAGTGAGGTCTGTGGTCTTGTGGCCAGCCATTCAGCTCTTCTAAAGACTATGCCAACAAGCTCCCTAATTAACAGACTGTCTTATTAAAATCAAATATAACACATGATAACAAGCCTGTCTAAAAAAATAACAATCCAAGTCAAAGGTAAGGGAAGCCATTTTGAGTAAACCCTTAACATCACCTATATAAGACCAAATGGTCAAAAATTACCCTGAAGCGGGGGCGGGGGGAAAAGTGCAGCAATGAATGAATGGAAATCCAAAATCTCTGTAAATGTTCATTAAAATTACTAAAATAAAAAAATTACCAAAAAAAATTACCCAGAAAAAAAATGAGAAGGGGACAAGGAAACTAGAGTACTGAAATGCTATTATCAGAATGAGAATGATGATGTCGTGAATGGTGGTGGCCTTGCAAAAAATTTTATCAAAATGCCACAGAATGATTATATAGAAATTGTTAAATGAAAGCCTAATCTGTGTAAACTTTCACCTTAAACAAAAGAAAACCTTGTTTAAATTAAAAATCATAAATATTTTCCATTAAAATAGTACATACTGGCAATATAATTGATGTCACTGAATTGTACATATAAATGGTTAAAACAGAAAATGCTCTCTAATTTACATTACTACACTGAAATTATTTTTAAAAAGTGCAGCAGGGCAATGAGTGGATGACTGATCAAAGATAGTAGAGGAATTCAAGACTCTTCTCCAGCACCACAGCTCAAAAGGCAACAATTTTCCTCCTGTCATCCCTACTGACTGTCCAGCTTTGTGATGCATAGCACATAATTGTGAAGACCATGGCCTGGATCAGGTCATAGTCTCCAGACTGACATCACTGTTCTTCAGCAGACTTTCCCAATGCATGTATTATGATGATGATGATGATGATGATGATGATGATGATGATGAAGAAGAACCATCAAATCAGATCTGACTGGTACAGAAGGAGAATGCCCCTCCTTCTCCAGTAGAGCATCTGGTGTATTCGAACCATGTACCTCTGAGATTGCAGTGCAGGTTCACTAGGCCACCAGAGCTCCTTGCAATTGTCTTTTAATCTCCTGGCCGGTGGTACCAAGAGTGTTGATTATGGAGCCAAGCAAACTAAAGCTTTTAATAATCTCAACTGCTTCACCATCTATCATGATGCTGCCAATTGGCCCAATGGTCAGAATCTTTTCTTGATGTTGAGCCTCAATGCATA
>NW_006399876.1:7754367-7756595 GCF_000299155.1 Elephantulus edwardii
AGTGTTTCCTTGCTCTGTTCTGACAAATGCCTCTTGGTCCAGGTATAGATTTCTCATTAGCACGACCAAGTGTTCTAGGATTCCCATTCTTTCTCAGAGTCAGCCACAGTTTGTTATGATCCACACAGTCAAAAGCCTTTGCATACTCAATGATTATAAGAACTAGTCTTAAGAATAATTATGAGTCTAAGAGCCTTTCCTAGGCAGGAAAACATTACTATTTCAAAGTTTATGGTACTCTGGTGGCATAGTGGTTAAGTGCACAACTCTTAACAAAACAACTGGTGCTTATCCCACTAACTGCCTCACAGGAGAAAACGGAGACTGGCAGCTTCTGTGAAGATTCCTTCCCTGGAGACTCTTACAGGGCAGTTCTACTACTGCAGGGTCATTGGGTCTACAAATATTCACTGGGACATACTAGGTCTCTATCTCTAGGTTCTACCTAAAACCTGAAGAATCTTTCCTCTTATGCTCCACTCTTTTCTCAGAAACAGAATCCGTATCATCTTCCATTGGCATATTCCTTTGTCTACTAGTTCTCCTTCCCGTAATTTTGTTATTGACCTCTTAGCTTGTCAAATTATTATTCTCCAACTATCAAACTCCTATTCCTAAAGTAACTATGTCTTCTTCCTCTTGATCCTTTCTTAGACAAATTCAGAACAAGGACTTCAGAAAAATAAATCACTTCAACTTCAAGATCCATCTCTTTTCCTATGTAACCAAGGATCCTTATCTAATAGTAAGTATTAAAAACAATCAAGAAAAACACCATAGAGCTAACTATAAGAATTTATATATACTTAAGAAGCAAGGACCCATAAACATTATTTTTAATTATTCTTCCTTATGACTACACACCTAGACCCCAAAAAGTGGTGGCATATTTTCATTTGAGACAAGAAAACATCCTTTTTTTTTTAAAGTAATAAACATCTATTCTTACTTGTCCGACTACTGAAGGATATTGTTGGCTTGAAACTGCGAAACAATGAACTTCACTAACAACTGATTTATTTAATGGTCAGAAAATATTTTTTTAAGTAAAGTTATTCAGTTATTTCCAACTTTTTTCCTTTCATTAAACTTTTTCAGGATGAGCCTTAGTGATGTGCCTATTTATATTCTTCACTAATTGGAAGGTCAGTGGTTTGAATACACTAATCACTGTAGGAGAAAAATAGGCAATCTCTTCCCCTCAATATTTATGATCTCAGAAACCTACTGGAGGGCCAATACAAGCCAGAACTGACTGACAACAGCAGGTTTTAAGAGGCAGGAGTGGGAGACTTTGTGTCGCATAATCTGGGACTGTTATCAGATGGAGCTAGGGACCATTCTTGCTTATGAAGGTGGAAGGTCAGAGGAGGAGAAGATGACTCTCAACTAGCTGTAAGAAATACTGTCATTGTAACAATGAGCTTAAACACAATGAGACTGTGAGGACGGCACAGGACTGAGCAGGTTCAGTCTGCTAGAAAAAGGTTGCTCAGAGTCTACATCTGTTGCTGTTAAGCAACTGTTAAAGAGGTTAAAAAATTTATTCTTTGGCCTCAGAAGTAGAATGAACATGGCTGAGTAATCCTGAACCAACAGAAATGCTAAAAGACTTGAAGTCTGTGGTACTTTTTGGTTAACTCTAGATAAAATAGAAACAATTCCAACTAAATTGTAGTACAGTAGGAATACGGATTATCTGTTCCTGAAAGGGAGGGGATCTATGATTAGAGTTCTTTATTGTTAAAAAAAAAACAAAACCACCACCATATAACATCTACACCATCTACATGTTACTCATTAAAAACTGTAAGATCAATACAAACATACTGAGTCCTTTATATCACTAGTAGACAATCAGCTGAAGAAACCTTGCTGCAAGTATCTCTGATGTACATGGACTATACACAGAGTGAGCCTTTGATCCAAAAATCCTTCCACCTGCCTAGGTTCATTACGTCCACCAACTCCTGAAATCCAGTGAAAGGCATACCTTTTAACTGACCTTTCCTAGTACAAGAGATCTGATTAAGCCTAAATGAAATTCAAAAGGCTTATTTCTTTTTTTTTTATTTTTTTTGTTCATTTATTTCTCCATTCTCATTGTGTTTCTTTTTTTATTTTTTTACTTTTATTTTTTTATTATTTGTGTGTGTGTACCGTCAAATCAGATCTGACTGGTACAGGAGGAGATTGCCCCTCCTTCCTCGGCAGAGCATCTGGTGGAT
>NW_006399876.1:7756695-7758834 GCF_000299155.1 Elephantulus edwardii
GGGAAGAAGAACGAACTGGGGATGAGGGTGGAGAAAACAGTGCAACAATGAAGGAATGAAAACCCAAAATCCCTGTAAATGTTCATTAAAACTAATAAAATTTAATAAAAAAAAAAAAGAAAAAGTATGGAGACAGCATCTATTTGTTTCACTCAAACAGAAACTGCTAAAACTTGGAGAGTTTATTAAAACTCTAATTGCTGAGGTCAGCTACCAGAGTTTCAGATTCTGTAAGCCTGAGGTTGTTATTATTGTGAGGTGCTGTTCAGAGACCCTCTCCATCCTCACAATCTCCTCCATGCTCAAACTCTCTGTAGCATTCTCTACGTCAATTCAATTCAATTGAGTATTTTCCTTTCCTTTGATGACTCTCTTACTTTTTCCAAGCTTGATACCCTTTTCCAAGGACTGATATCTCATGACAACATGACTAATGTATTGTGAGAAGAAATTTCACCATCCTTGCTTCAAAGAACATCCTGAAGACTTGTTTTTCTTTTGGCCAGTCTGTGAATATTCAATACTCTTCGCCAACACCATAATTCAAAAACATCAATTAAAAAAAAAAAATCAATTATTTGTTGGTGCCCTATTCAGTATGGGTCAGATCCCTTGTTCATATTCTCACTATGAGTTGTAGTCAACGTGATACAACCAAACAACAAAGTGGTAAGGAGTTGTGTGGCCAACCCAAAGGCAGGCAGATGGAGTCCACTAGCTGCTCTGCAGGCTAAAGATGGGCAATTTTCTTCCTGCATTTCAGAGCCTATGAAATCTGATGGGAGGTAAGCTACGATTGAATTTTGAGTTTTATTCATTCTCAAACTTTCACATGAAGCACCCAAAAGCACAATGGCTTGGGTCAGGCTCGCCCTGGTTTTTAAACTGACATTTTTGTTTTTAGCACTTTAAAGAGGTCCATGACAGCAGCTACCATGGGTGCTGATTGTGGAACCACATAAAATTAAATCCTTAACTACAGTATTTTATCCATCTATCATGATGTTGTCTACTGGCTTATTTTTGTTTTCTTGATGTTGAGATGTAATTCATACTTGAAAGCTACTGTTTCTGATATTTCTGTGTTTCAAGTCTTCGTCAGTAAATGTTACTTTACTTTCTGTAAGCAAGGTTGTGTCATCTGCAAATTGAAGGTTGTTAATGAACCTTCCTCCAACACCGATGCTGCAATCTTCTTCATGTGAGTATAGCATCTCCAGTTATTTACTCACTTTTCCTGTTCTGCTCAAATGACTGCTTGGTCATCTATGCACTGGTTTTACATGAACACAAGTGTTCCAGAACTCTGTTTTCTCAATGTTATCCATAGTATACTAGGATCTGCAAAGGAGCTCTGGTGGTGTAGTACACAAAATTTCTTTTCTAACCCAAAGGCTACACCTCTCTGGCAATTTGAATCTACTAGTGACTGCAGGAGAAAGATACACATCTCCACCTGTCTTGACTTCCAGCCTCAGAAACACAATGCAAGATCAACTCTTAAATAGGTTATGACTCCAAGACAATGAGATGTTTGAGGTAAGACATGAGAATTTTAATTTCTAACAAGTTTCTAGATAGTGCTGGTCAAGAATAACTGGCTTAAACTATTAGACTCTGTCGGTGAGTAAAGTAAAATTTAGATTAATAACTCAAGCTTCTTTATTATTAATTTTAAAATGTTTTACACTGTTAAGAGTTATGTGATTATATTTGTTTCTTAAATAAAAAGTAAATGTATTGATGTCTTGTCAAATCCAACTCACTGACCCTGCAGGACATTAGTGCAGCCCCATAGGGGTGTCAAGTGTGTTCCTCTGAAACATCTGTCTATGAAAGCTCAAGCCTACTATGCCATTCCCTCTATCAAGAACCAGGGAGACCCAAACCAATAATGAAAATGATCATGTGAGTACAGTTTAAGTACAAGGGTGAGTGGAGGACCTAAGAGAACATGAACCTCCTTTCTCCAGTGATCAGAGTAAGTGGGCAATGTGATATGACAAATTCTTTTTTTTTTTTTATTTTTTTGTGAGTGTACCGTCAAATCAGATCTGACTGTATAGGAGGAGATTGTCCCTCCTTTTCCCGGCAGAGCATCTGGTGGATTTGAACCGTGAGCCTCTGGGATTATAGTTG
>NW_006399876.1:7759821-7760753 GCF_000299155.1 Elephantulus edwardii
GAACTGCTGGGTCAAATGGTATTTCTATTTCCAACTTTTTGAGAAAGTGTCAGACTTCCTTACATAGTGGTTATACCATTTTACATTCCCACTAGCAGTGAATAAGAGTTCCAATTTCTCAAAACACTCACCAGCATCTACTGACTGATACCCTACTGAACTCTGCTACTGTTGCTGCAGTGAAATAATATCTCACAATTGCATACTCTGCTAAATTTTTTTAAAAACTATTTAAATCATCTAGAAAGCGTACAAAAGGCCATTACAAAGACAGAGGAGGAAGACAAGACCAAAACAGATGTCAGAAGAGACTCTGAATATTTGCACTAGAGTGCCCAGAACCTAAAAAAATCAAGACATTAAGGAGCTGAATGGAAGATTTCAAAAAGCAGCATGGAAGACGAAGGAAAGTAGTATAATGAAATGTGCAAAAAGCTGGAGTCAGAAAATCAAAGGGGCTGAACTTGCTTGGCATTTCTTAAGCTCTGAGAAGAACTGAAGAAGAAATTCAAGCCTCGAGTTGCAATATTTAAGGATGCTTTGGGCAGAATATTAAATGATCCTTGAAGTATTAAAAGAAGATGAAAAGAGTATACAGAGTCATACCAAAAGGAATTGGCAGACATGCAAGAATTTCATGAAACAACGTATGAACAAGACCCTGTGGTGATGAAGGAAGAAGTTCAAACTGCCTTGAAAGAATTGGCAAAAAATAAGGCCCCAGGAATTTATGGTATACCAACTGACATATTTCAACTAACAGATGCTACCCCAGATGTGCTCACCAAGTTGTGCCAAGATATCTGGAGGACAACCACCTGGCCAACTGACTGGAAAAGATCTATATTTGTTCCAATTCCAAAGAAAGGTGATCTGACAGAGTGTGGAAATTATCTAACAATATCATTAATATCACATGCAAGCAAGATTCT
>NW_006399876.1:7760853-7762170 GCF_000299155.1 Elephantulus edwardii
TGCGCTTATGTGAAACCTATACTTGGACCAGGAGGCAGTCTTCAAAACAGAGCATGGAAACACTGATTTAAAATTTGGAAGTCTGTACACCAGGGAGGTGTCCTATCTCCATACCTTTTTAATCTATGTACAGAACTTATCATCTGGGAGGCTGGGCTCTATGAGGAAGAATGTAGCATCAGAATTGGAGGAAGACTCATCAACAACCTGCATTATGCAGATGACACAACCTTGCTTGCTGAAACTGAGGAGGACCTGAAGCACTTGCTGCAGAAGATCAAGAACTGCAGCCTTCAATATGATTTGAAGCTCAACATCAAGAAAAGAAAGATTCTCAACATTGGGCCAATCATGGCAGCATTACAATAGATGGTGGAGACTGAGATTGTCAACAGCTTCCATTTGGTTAGATCCACAATCAACACTCTTGGTACCAGCATCTAGGAAATTAAAAGATGAACTGGACTGGGGAAGTCTGCTCTCAGGGACCTCTTCAGAGTACTGAAGAGTAACAATGTCAGTCTGGAGACTCAGACCTGATTGCAATTATGTGCTATGGATCACAAAGCTGGACAATGCCTATGGATGAAAGAAGGAAAATTGATGCCTTTAAGCTGTGGTGCTGGAGAAAAATACTGAGTATACACCTTGGACGGTAGAGAGAACAAACAGGTCCATCTTCCATCAGACCTACTTTGGACATGGGTGCAAGGAGGGGGACCAATCCTTAGAAAGGGACATCATGCTTGGGAGGGTAAAGGGAAAGCAGAAAAGAGGAAGACTCTTAATGAGACAGACTGACTCAGTGACTGGGGTAACAGAGATAGACAGGTGTGTCAGAGACAGTAAGACTGGCTCAGGATAGAGCAGGGTTCAGAGCTGTTGTACAGAGTGTCAGTCTAAGTCGCAGGCGACTTGACAGCACATAACAACTTTAGAATGGAGGAAATTAGTTTTATTACATACTACTTTGTCCTCGTCATTCAGTTAACCATCAGTAATAGTATAGTCTCAACAGTTTGACATTATTATTTATTATTATTTCTATTATTATGTGTGTACCCGTCAGATCAGATCTCCTACAGGAGGAGACTGTCCGTCCTTCTTCAGCAGAGCATCTGGTGGATTCGAACTGCACACGTCTGGGATTGCAGTGCAGCTTCTTGTCACTAGGCCACCAGAGCTCGCCTATAGTCTCAACAGTAACAGTACTATGCTATCAATCTATGTCCCATCAGAAGAGCCATTACCTGGCCTCAAAAACCCTATCATCAAGATAAAAGGAAATTTTCTATCGTGTCTCCAATTAGATACCAT
>NW_006399876.1:7762270-7763001 GCF_000299155.1 Elephantulus edwardii
TCATTCTGTGCTGCCTTTTGGAATCTTCTGTTCAGCTCTTTAGTATCTTGAATTCTTCCTTGTGCTTTGGCTTCTCTACGTTCCAGTGCAATCTTTAAAGTTTCTTCTGACATCCATTTTGGTCTTTTCTTCCTCTACTGTCTTTGTAATGACCATTTGCACTCTTCCTGGATAATACATTTGACATCCTCCCACAACTCATCTGGTCTTCGCTCATTAGTGTCCAAGGCCTCAAACCTGTTCCTGAGATGATTCTGAAATCTAACAATCTGCGTTATGCAGATGACACAACCTTGTTTGCCGAAACTGAGGAGGACCTCATGCACTTTTTTTTAAAATTTATTTTATTATTTTTGTGTGCATGTACCGTCAAATCAGATCTGACTGGCACAGGAGGAGATTGTCCCTCCTTCCCCGGCAGAGCATCTGGTGGATTTGAAGGGTAGGACCTCATGCACTTGATGCAGAGGGTCAAGGACTACAGCCTTCAGTATGGGCTGAGGCTCAATGTCAAGAAGACAAAGATTCTCACCACTGCACCAATTGGTAGCATCAGGATGGATGGCAAAGAGATTGAGGTTGTTCACAGCTTCACTTTGCTCGGCTCAACGGTCAACATTCTTGGCAACAGCAGCCAGGAAGTCAAAAAACGTATTGCAATGGGAAAGTCTGCTGTTAGGGACCTCTCCAAAGTACTGAAGCGCAATGGTGTGTCTCTGGAGAGTAAGGTG
>NW_006399876.1:7763101-7766330 GCF_000299155.1 Elephantulus edwardii
TGAATTCTATCCCGATCCTGTGCCATCTTCACTATCTCTGGCACACTCAAGTCCACTGCTCCAGTCACTGTGTCAATCCACCTAGTTGAGGGTCTTCCTCTCTACTGTCATCCCTTCACCTTTCCAAGCATCATGTCCCTCTCCAAAGAAAAGCCTCTCCTAGCAACATGTCCATTATATGTGAAATGAAACTTCATAATTTTTGCCTCCAAGGAGCACTCAGGCTGCATGTTCTCCAAGACATTATTTGTTGTTTTCACCATGCATGGGATAGTCAGTCCTCTTTTCCAGCAACATATTTTAAAGGTATCCATTCTTCTGTCATCCTCACTCACTGTCTAGCTCTCAACAGCACAGCAAGTAACTGAAAAGCTTACATCCTGAATCAGGCCCATCTTAGTCCTCAAACTCACGTAACATCTCAGTAATTTGGAACAGTACTCAGTACATGGGACCTAGAAAATAATACTGCAAATGGGCTTCAGAGAATAACAATCTGGACAAACAGAAAGATAGAGTGACGAAAAACAAAGAGGTATTTGGTTTACCTGAATAGGGTAGACAGTAAGGCTGCAGAGTATCATGAGGCCTAAACACCAGACTAAGGAGTCTGTATCTACAATAGCAAAACCATTAAAGTCAACCAAGTACTTTTTTTTTATTTTTTTTTCAACCAAGTACTTTTAAGTAGTTATTTCCATAAGATGAGTTTTCATTACTCTACAGAAGAAAAACTGAAGTGCACCAAGTAATTTGCCAAAGATACACAGCTCATGAAAATTAATTCAAAGCTAGTTCTTATTGAGTCCAGCAGCTGTCCCACACCATCCCTGACTCTACAAAGTGGACAAGTCTTGTAGGACGGGAACATGACTAGAATTAGAAGCACAACCTAACACATGATGGATGAAAAGTCACAATCCAAGAAGGCAATTACAGGAGTAGAGATGAAGAATGGGAACGAAGTCTGGCAGTGGGACCTCAAGGAGATGTGTATTAGAAATCCAGTGGGCCTTAGCAACTAATTACTAATATCATTAAGAGACACAAAATATCTTATCTAAAAATACAGAGACAGAAACAAAAAGTCTTTCTTCAGGCCCTACTTAGCAAGTTTTAGCTGTAATTTCCTCTTCCTTTCATAGTCAAACCTCTCTAAACAGTTGTCATCGTTTAATTCCATAAATTATAAAAAATATTTCCTGCTCCCAAGTGTCCCACAGAAATCGGTTAAGTCGCCAGTCACCAAATTTCATGACAGTGACAATTTTGGTCCTCAGTGTACCTAGTCTTAGAGCAGCACACATCCATCCACCTCAAGTGACCTCTTCCTCCTCAAAACTAGCAATGCAGATGGTTAAAAACATAAACTGGAGCCAGACAGGCTACGTACACAACATAAGTGCTTCCGTTACTACCTGATGATCTTGGGCAAGTTACATAGCCCTTTTTGTCTTCTTCTCCTCGCCTATAAAATAGAGACAATAAAAACTACATCCTAGGCTGATGAGTATTAAATGAACGAAAATAAATGCTTAGAAAAATGTTTATGCAAGGTAAAACTTGTTGCCATCGGTAAGAATTCATGACAACCACATATATGCCAGCAGAACAGTCTTCTGTGCAGTTTCTAGGGGCTGATTTTAAAATGTACATGACCTGGCCTTTTTTTTCACTCCAGGTACCTCTGGGTGAAATTTTAGGTCATAGTGCCTACAATAACCATTTGCACCTCCCGGGGACCCCAGAAAGAGCCATCTAGTCCCTTGTTACTTACTGTTAGTATCATTTAGTCATAATGACTCATAGTTGACCCTCCAGCAGATTTTCAGAGGCTGTAAATCACACAGGAACTGACTGCCCATCTTTCTCCTAAGGATCAACTGGTAGATCTCAACTGCTGACATCTTTCATTAGCAGTTTAAGACAGCTGGAAGCCACTTTTCTTTCAAGTTAAAGACAGAATCACAGCCTATTCACATGAACAAAACTTGGGAGTCACACACATAAAGTTCCTATATGCTAGCCTTCCACAAATCCAACAAACAAAATTCCAATTTCTCTATTTCTTAAATATTTCTCAAAACTATTTCTTATTTCCACTGCCAGCATCTTTAGCCATGTCATTATACCCTACTCTAACTACTAAGGAGCCTCCTAATTGGTCTCCAAATCCATTCTTGTCCTGTCTCTCTGATCCTTCCGATCTGTACTGTAATCACTGGCTTTATTAGTTCTATCACATCATTTCTCACATTAGTGGCTTCTGATGTCTTCAGAATAAAGCACTGTTTGACTTGATCACCCTGACTACTTTGTCAAGATTTTAACCCTCCTTTCTACCACATAGTTACACTGGACTGAGGTTTTTTTGGTCTGGTGGGATATTCAAACATATTAAATTGCCTCCAATCTCAGGGTCTTTTCACAAACTAATCACTCCGGGAGACTCAAACCCTACTCTTCACCTAGTTACCTCTTACTCACATTTCAGATTGCAGCTTTAAAGGCTCCTCAGGAAAAGCATACCCTGGTACTTCTTTGCAATCCTAAAGCCTAAATTAAGGTCACACATTATATATTCTCACTGTATCCAGTAGTTTTCTTTGGAGCCCTCTGTGTAACTAAAGTTGACATTAGTAGTGTAAATATTTATTAAGGGAGTGACTCCCCCACAGACTGTAAGCTCCAGGACAGGGTGATCACAAAGGCCCCTAGAATTCTGATACCTACTGCCTCAAAAGTAATCTATCCTTCTAGAGAGTTCTCTAAACTGCAGCATGCACTCTTAAAACATGACTGTCATCAAGTTACTGTTCTTTTCAAAACAACCCAGTTTTAATGGCTCTCTACTGTCCATACAAAAAAATCTTCAATGCTACACCAACAAGCAACATCATGATAGAGAAAAGGCATACACTGTAAATCAATTTTTTAATTTGGCTCCATAATCAATGCCTATAGTAGCAGCAGTCAAGCAATCAAACAACACAGTACTTGAAAAATCTGTCAAGGACCTATTCAACATATCTGTTTAGGGCAAGGTTCAAATTTGCTGTTTACAGGGTCACTTTGAGTTCCCACTGACCACACTTGACAATTCTGTATACCTGGCTTTGAAAGTTGTTTCACAAAAAGAGATCTTGAAAAGTGGAAGAATATCCCTTGCTCATGGATAGGAAGACTCAATGTTGTGAAAATGGCAATACTACCAAAAGCAATTTACACA
>NW_006399876.1:7768342-7770814 GCF_000299155.1 Elephantulus edwardii
GTCCTGACAGTTTATGTAAGTATCTTTACAACAAAAACAACAACAAAAAAAGCACAAAAGCTCAATGCCCTCAAGGCAATTACAACTCATGATGATACTCCATCAGGCTATAATTCTTTATGGAAAGAGATTGTGATCTTTTTCTCTTATATCTTCAGGTAGGTTAGAACTGCTAACCTATCAATTACCAGCCCAATACAGACACTTTCCACTCCACAGAAAGCTTATGATGTCTTTACAGCCCAGAAAACCACTCTTTCCACTCTTCTACCTTTTGCATTGTGAAGGTCTGTTTTCAGGGATAGCTCCAAAGCACTGAGGATCAATGATGTTAGTCTAAAGACTAAGGTGCACCTAATTCAGGCTATGATTTTTCTATCACTTGCTATACTTCTGAGTGCTGGACAATGACTAAAGATGACAGAAGAACCATCCATGCCTCTGGTTTATGTTTTAAAAGAGGAGTAATAAATATCCCATGCACTGCTTAAATAAAAAATAGATACATCTCAGAGAAAAGTGCAACCAGAGTGCTCTCTGGAGGCAAGGATGACAAAGCTTCATCTCACATTCTTCAGAAGGCTGTTAGGTTGGTAAGGGACATCACACATGGAAAGATAGCAGGTCAGGAAAAGACAGTAAGATTCTCAACGTGATGGACTACACACTGAATGCAGCAATGAGCTAAGTATAGCAGAGATGATGAAGATGGCACAGAATAGGACAGGGTTCAGGTAAGTCACTATGTGTCAGCATTCAACAACCTCTGAAGGAGGTGGTCACCAATGAACTTGCCAAAATCACTCAGCTGATCCTTATTTGCTATCATCACTGTAGTTGTTATATACCATCGAGTAGGAACCTACTTGTAGCTGACTTCCCGAGGAGACAGGCTATGTATTTCTTTCTTGTAGAACAGCTAGTGGATCTGAACTGTGTGCTCTTTTGAATTAGCAGTGCAGCCCTTTAACACATAGGCCACCAACCAGAGCGTCTTCCTTTTACCATTAAATTTGAAACTTTTACCAAGTATTCAAAGAGTAAATCTTCAAGAACTTAAAATTTAAAACAGATAATAATGAAATGAAGACCAACTCTGAACTGTGTTCTATCCTGTGCAATATCTGACATAAGTAAACAAAAGGTTAGCCCAATGAATAAGCTCTGACTCTCAGCAAGCCTGGAGGGCACAGAACAAAGCACTGCCAGATTCTCTGCCGTCCTCACCAACACTGCTGTGCTTGACATCACTGTCGCAGCCACTCAGTCAATCCAGCTCCTTTTTTTCCTCTTTTTTAACTGACTCTCCACTTTACCAATCATGATGCCCCTCAGAGACTAAACCCTCCTGGTAAGATGTTTCAAAGCATGTAAAATGCCATCTCATCATCCTTGCTTCTAAGAAACACTCAGAATGCATGTTTTCCAAGGCAAATTTGTTTGTTCTGTCACTCCATGGTTTACTACAGACTCTTCGCTAATACCACAATCCAAAGGCATCAATTCTTTGGTATTTCAAAACCACTGCTGAATTGTCATATGAATAGGAGACACACAGAATCTTCAAAGTGACATCTCCACTTTTACTAAGCTCTTTGCTAAAAGATTAGTCCAATGCAACTTTTGATTTGTTTGACTGGTGATCTCATGGGTACTGACTGTGGATCCAAGGAAAATTAAATCCTTAACAAAAATGTATTCCCTGTGTATCAGAATGCTACTTATTTAATATGCTAAATACAATCAAGTTCACAGAAAGTGCTAGTTAAAAAAGAAAAAAGTATGACCAAACACTGGCTATCAAATATTTCTAAATATCTAAGAATTGGTGGCAAGGTTGGTGAGTCAAACCTATGAGTAACTAATTCTATGAAGAAAAGAGTTGGCAAGCTGTTCCTATGAAGATTTAAACCTACTGCTGAGCGAGCTCTGGTGGCCTAGTGGCAAGAAGCTGCGCTGTAATCCCAAAGGTGCGTGGTTCGAATCCACCAGATGCTCCACTGGAGGAGGAGAGGCAATCTCCTCCTGTGCCAGTCAGATATAATTCAACAGTACACAACAAGAAAAAAACAAAACCCCACTACTGTGGGGTCAATTACCACTAAAAGTAGCCAAACAAGACAAAGTAGAGCCATTTGTTAGGATTTCTGAAGATATAAATCTTTATGGAAGCATCCCCTGATTGGTGGATTCAAATCACTGACCTTCCAGTTAGCTACTCAACACTTAATCCACTGCACTATTCGTGCTCCCTCCTTAAATGTTTCACTGTTAGATGTCCTCAAGTGGCACATGTCTCACCAGAACAGAACCCTGCCCTATCCTGTGCCATCATCTTCATCCTGATATACTTAAGCCCATTGTTACAATGTGTCGCTCTATCTCCTTAAAAAGCCTTCCTCTCTGTGGCTGATCCTCCACCCTTCCGAAGCATTATGTCCTTTTCTAAGCACTTCAAATCCTCATTTTCAG
>NW_006399876.1:7771434-7788454 GCF_000299155.1 Elephantulus edwardii
AGGGCTGCATCTTTTGTTGAAACCTATCAATTGGTAGCCCAACAATTCCTGAGGCCTTGTTTTTGCCAATGCCTTCATTACTGCTTGAATTTCTTCCAACATCACCACTGGTTTCTGATCAATGGAATGCTACTTCCTGCAACAGTTCCATGTCAGCCAATTCTTTTTGGTACAGTGACTCTATGTATTCCCTCCATCTAGTTAGTCTGTATATTCCTTTTGATGCTTCCTGGATCTTTCAAGATTTTGACGATAGCATCCTTTAGTACTCTAAATCTACTCTCAGCTTAAGAGATGCCTAGCGATTTCTTCCCTTTTTTATTTTCTAACTCAGTTTTTTGCATATCATTTCCTTCTAATTCTTTGTTCCGGCTTTCTATGAGGTAGTTCTATCCTATCTTAGAGGACTGTTTGGAGTCAAGATCAACTTGATGGCATAAACAACAGCAGTTTCTTATTTAGGATAATTAGTAGATATGTTAGGGAAGAAATATTATTTTAGGATGTTAAGTAAGTATCTGTTGGGAAGAAAATTTACTTTTTAAATTTAAGACATTTTACACAGTGTTTTTCATTGTACTATCAAGATCACTTGGGTTACTCTAACACATGCCAAGATTAATCTTCAATAGAGTCCTGTCACCCGTTCTTTTAGTTAGGTTGCTTTAATTTTCAACTAAATAGATGTTGTTGGTAGATGTGATAAGTCCACTAAAACTCATGCAAAACTACCAACAACAGATCTGAACCTTACTCTATCTCACTGTTAGTCAATGCATTTAATCGCCTCTTTCACTGACCACCTGTCTACTTTTTCCAGCTTACTGACCTTTCCTGATACACGCCCTTATTATGTGAGACAGTTTCACCATCCTGGCCTCCCAGGAGCATCCTGGTTACATCTCCTCCAAGACAGATTTGTTTGTTCTTTTGGAAGTCTGTGTAACTTTTCACCCACACAATTCAAAAGAATTGATTCTTCTTCTGTTGTCCTATTCACTGTCCAACTTCCAGGTGCATAAGAAGGAACTGAAAATACTACGGCTTGGATCAGGTTCACCTTAATCTTTAAACTGATGTTCTTTAGCACTTTTAAGAGGTCTTTGACAGTAGATGGGGAAATGCTGGATTACTGCTATCATGAGGTCTATCACTGAGTATATTAGAGATAGTGATGATGTCACAGGACAGGGCAAAGTTAGCTCTCTTGTTCAAAGAGTTTCTCTGAGTCGCAGTCAACTCGATAGCACCTACCAAAACCAAGTTACCATGCTGATTGTGGATTCAACTAAAATTAAAACCATTCTGCTTTCAGTTCATTTAAATAAGGTACCTTTTTTTTTGGGGGGGGGTTGGCGGGGACAGGGGCACGCCTGGTGTGCGTCGAGGGGAACCTGGCTAGCACGCCAAGCCAGTCGGCCAGAGCGCTGAAGGTTGCGCGCAGAACGCCACCGCCTCGCCACCCCTAAATAAGGTACTTTAACAAACACAAGAAGAGGATAAAATTGATAAATGGGCCCTTCTAAAGATTACATCACTGTGTGCATCAAAAACTTTTTTCCCAACAGAGTAAAAAGAAAACCTAATGACTGGAGAAAAAACATTTGGCAATACCATCTCAGACAAGGGTTTCATAACAAACATTTACAGAATCCCATAGGGCCTCCACAAGAAAAAGCCTGATAACACAATTACAAAAATGGGCAAAAGACATGGAAAGACTTTTTTTTTTATTTTATTGTATTATGTTTACATGTACCGTCAAATCAGATCTGACTGGTACAGGAGGAGGTTGCCCCCTCCTTCTCCAGCAGAGCATCTGGTGGATTTGAACCACATACCTCTGGGATTGGGAAAGACTTTTCAAAGAGGAAGCTTTCAGATGGCAAACAGATACACGAAGAAATGTTCAAAATCACTAGCAATAAGAGATGCAAATCAAAACCACACTGAGATACCATCTCACCCCATTAACAGTTGTAAAGTTTAAGAGGACAGCAAGTAAAAATATTGGAGAGAATGTGGAGAGATAGGAACTCTTACACACTGTTGGTGGGACTGTAAAATGGTGCAACAACTCTGGAAGACAGTTTGATGTTTCCTCAAAAAGCTGAACATAGAAATTCTATATGACCCAACTATTCCACTGCCTGGAATATATCTCAAAAAAATTAGAAATGAGACACAGAGACTTTTTATACCACGTTCATAGAAGCATTACTCACCACTGTAAGAACATGCAAACAGCCCAAATGTCCAACCATAATCGTATGGATTGAGAAATTGTGGTACATTCACATAATAAAATACAATGCAGCATTCAGGAGCAATGACTCTGATAATTACTACATAACTTGGGAGGGCCTGGAGTGCATTATGCTAAGTGAACTAACTCAGTCTCATATAGACAAATACTATGGAGCTCTGGTGGCCTAGTGGCAAGAAGAGGCACTGTAATCCCAAAGGTGCAGGGTGTGAATCCACCAGATGTTCTGCTGGAGGAGTAGCAATCTCCTCCTGTGCCAACAGGATCCAATTCGACAGTACACAACAAGGAACGAAAGGAGAGGGGGAAAAAAAGAGAGACAAATAGTGCATTAGACTATTACTGTAGAAATAGAAAGAAAACTAGTAAAACAGATCTGAGGATCGAAGAGGGAGCAGAGAGGTGAGGATGGGCTGGAAGGTAATCATAGGGTTGCACAATTTGATGGGTAGAGGGAAAGGTGGGTAAAGGAAATGGAAAAAATCCAGTGTGAAAAACGTATACAAACTTTGTAAGCAAACTAGTATAAAATAAAAATTTCTTTTAAAAAATAAGTAAGGTACTTCATTTAATCCTCAAAACAATCCTGTGAAGCAGGTGGTAAAGTTTGGAACTTTACATCTTTAAATAGAGGCTCATATTTTGTAACAAATAGTAGTCTGAGTACTTTCTCTTTTATGAGACTGGTTTAAAATTTTTTTCCCTATGATCCACTAATGAGAGTTCTGGTGGCCTAGAGTACGGGAAACTATGTTGCCAGAGCAGTTTGAATCCACCAGCTGCACCATGAAAGAAAGATGGGCAATCTTCTCCCATGTGATTTACAGCCTCTGAAAACCCACTAGAGGTATATAAATACCCATCTAATTATTTTTAATGAATAGTTAGCTGTACCATTTGGAACTTCACATCTTTAAGACTGTCTAAAAATCAGCCAAAAACTTGACCCATCAGGCTGAAGACAGGGATTAAAAATTGCAAAGATTAAAATTCAGACTTAGCTTTTAAAGTCACTGAAGTACATTCTCTATTAGTTCTGATGTTCCAAATATTGTAAATGTACTCATATCTGGCCTGTATGATTAGCAGAAGTTTTGATTCATTATGGCTTCCACCTGCTGGGTCATAGCTTCTCTATGAGCCCCGTACCCAGGTATCTTACTCATCATCTACTCCTTACTAGTAGCCTATTCTCAGGACTCAAGGAAACTGGTAGCAAAGAAAAGTAATTCTCAAAGCTCTCAACATCAACAAAAACTGAGCATTTATTTTCGTGTGGCAGGCACTACTCCAAGTATACAAAATAGAGCATCAACAGAAGCAAAATTCCAACTCTTCCTAGCATAAAGATATATACAAACAAAAAATAAGGCACTGACTAGTTTCAGCAAAGTAAAAAAGTAGAAATTGAACAAACTCAAGTATAATACTCATTCTGGATCCCGAATTATCTCCCTCATTATCTGCACCTTCAATCACCCAAAAACAAGCAACAACTTTTTCCTACATCAAGGAGGAAAAGCTAACAGTGAACTCTTCCACGAACACAATCAACCTAATGAAATAATTATAAATAAGTAAACAGACAAGGCTCATTTAGGCCATCTGTAACTTCCCTCTAGGTGTTAACAATATTATATTTTCATGCTGGGAAAAATAAAACAGCTTAAAAATCAAGATTCTTCACTGTCTAACTCATTCCTGGCCAGGAAGATCTGAAAGTGAGGTTTCCTATTTCTTGAACCAGATATACAATTGAACTCTTTCAGAGAAAATGATCTATGTAAGGCATATTAACAGAGTTGAACATCCAACATTATATAATAACATCCTTACATCCTCTAATAAGATCCTCTGGATCCCATCATCAAGAGTGACAAGCAAATAGAACTCTCAAGTGAATAAGCATCCTTTCTTCAGATACCATCGCTAAACTTAGATGGATCTGGTGGGGAGCAGAATTACACAGCTCCCTTTACCCTGAAATTTAGTGTCTTCACTTTCTTTTACACCGATTTGACTTGGTCATTTGTTTCTCCAATTACCTCTGGCAAGGGCTAGTGAATTTTTCCATATAAGTCCGTACTGACTCAAAGCTGACCCTCCAGCAGGTTTTCAGAGACTTTTCATCTTCCTCCCTTGGCGCAGGTAGTGGATTTGAACTGCCTACCTTTGGGTTGGCAGCGCAACTCCTTAACCCACTTAGGCCACCCGAGTTCCCGTAAATGTAAATATAGGTGTAGCATACCCTCCAGATTGAGAATAAATACTACTGATTATTGTAAAATATGTTAAAAGTGAAGAAAACCAAACTGGATAATATAGTATGACATTTCATTCAAACAACTCTTTTAGATGTACAAGGAGGTCTGTGATGTAATTGGTAATACATGCTGAGCTGATAGCCAAAGGCTTGGTGGTTCAAATCCACCAACTGCTCCTCAGGAGAAAGCTAGGTAGTCTCCTCCTATAAAGATTTAGAGGCTCAGAAACCCAACAGGTCACTATGGGTTGGAATTGATCAACAGCATGGGCGTTAGATGGGACATTATTTTTTTGTCTTTTATTTTGTATACCACAGTGGAGATTACTCAGGACTAGTATGGTTTTAAAACCTTAAAGGTTATTGATTTTTAACTTCCATGACCTAACATTTTAGATTAAGAAACTAAGATATGCTGAACATCTCTCATTTAAAAAAATGTATGGACAGTGACAAAAATAAAAAGCTACTTCAACATTTTACCTCCTGAAATTAAATATACAAAAAAGTTCCTTCAAAGTTTCTCAATAAAACCTTACATTTATACTTACTATGAAATAAATCTTTATCACAGAACCAAAATTCCACCCAATCATCAAAATGAAGCTCCTAACCTGGGTTTATATTATCGCCTAAGCATATAAACCTTCTAGATACATAAATATTCAACATAACATAAACTTAATGTTTATATTATGCTGAAGGCCTGGCTCTGACCTAGAAACTGACACACAAAGTACTAAAAGTTTTTTATTTTAAAAGTACTTCTAATTTAATAACCAAGACATGATATCTTGCTTAAGAAAAGTCAAACATTGCTTATACATCTATGTCAATTCCTGGTTGTTTAGCTCATCTCCAACAACGCAAAAGAAAACAGGGTATATCCCAAACTTCCCATATATATCACCTTCAAAAGTCTAATTATCTTCATATGAACAGGGAAAAACGTAAGTTCACAAACAAGACAAGCATTTTTATACCAGCCACTTCACTTTAAAAAATGTCTTGTCACAACTCTAACAATAACATCAAATCTCAGTAAGATAGCAACCAACAAATGCTAGACTGGATGTGGAGGGGCTGGAATTTTCATACCCTGCTGGTGGAAATGTCAAGTGGTTCTGGCACTTCCTTACAAAACTGGGAGCAGAAAGAGCTTTTGATCTAGCAATTCCACTATTAGCTATATATCCTAAAGAAATTAGTTGCTTCACAGATATATGCACATCCATGTTTATTTTAGCATTATTTACAATAGCAAAGAGATCAAAAGAACCCAAGTGTCCTTCAGTGGACAAATGGATAAAGAAAACTATAGTATATTCACACAAAGGAATACTACGTAACACTTAAAAACTAAAAAAATTCTTCAACCACTGCTTGACCTGGATTATCTAGAGAATATGATGTTAAAATAAGTCACTTAAAGACTATCACAGAATATAAAAACTCACTGCTGTTAAATCAAAATTGACCCATAGCTGACCTTCTGGTGGGTCTCTGAAGGCTATAAATCATACAGGAGGAGACTATCCATCATTCTCCCGTGGAGTGGCTGACAGTTTTCAATCCTCAGAGAGGTGACACACCTTTGTATTAGCAGTGAAACTCCCTACAGACTATTCGGCTAAAGATCCCTAGAGTTTTTTTATTACAGTGTTAAGTCCACTACTAATTATAAAAAGGAGAGCTTTGGCGAGATAGTCCATAGAAACAGCTCTTCTAATCCCAAACTGGGACCTCCCTGATAGTTCAAATCTGCTAGCAGCTCCAAGGGAAATATACGAAGTATTTCCTACGAAGCAATTTATAACCGCCAAACAACTTCTGGAGGGTCAGCTGTGAGACTATTTCAATTTGACAGCAATGAGGAAGATATTAAAAAGCTAATGAAAGGTTTACATACATACAGAATCATTCTTGGATGGTTATCACGATGGAAACAGAGTAAAAATTAATAAAATAAGCTGGGAGAAGGGAAAGGAAATACATAAGTTAATCAGATACGGACATTAATGATACTACTTTAGTGTAGTTAAGTTACACTAATTAAAGGAGTTCTACTGGCTAAGTGTCAACACAAAGGTACAGGGTTTGAATCCACCAGCTGCTCCAATGGGAAAGAGATGGGCAATCTCCTCCTGTGTGATTTATTGCCTCTGATAACTCACTGGAGAGTCAGCTATGGGTTCTAACTCAATAGTACACCACAACAACAGTGTAATTAAAGGGAGCTCTGGTGGCTTAGTAGTAAGAAGCTGCGGTGTCAACCCCAAGGCACACAATTCAAATCCACCATCTGTGTAATTTACTGCACCGAAAAAAAAACCCCTCTGGGTGGTCAGCTACACATTGGTTCCAATGGTAACTACAGTATTAAATGTGCATAAATAAAATGAAACTACAACTACAGTATTATAAAACAAAATACATATGAATGATCAAATGAAAAACGAATGAAAATGACTTGCCACAAATTTGTATAAACTCATTAAAATTTTACACCACGACTGTTGTTAGGTGTCGTCATTAGGTGTCGTCGAGTCGAGCAAAACTCAGAGCAACTCTTTAAACAATTAACTCTGAACCCTGTTCCATCCTGTGCCATTTTCACCCTTCCTGATACACTAGAGTCCATTACTGCAGGCAACCTGTCAATCTACCTGGTTGAGGGTCTTCCTTTCAAACTCTCCACCCTTCTAAGCATCTTTTTCTTCTCCAAGGAACAGCCCCTCCTAGTAACATGTGTGAAGTATGTGAGGTAAAGCCTCATCATCCCTGCCTCCAAAGAGCACCCTGGCTGCACCCTCTCAGTGCCCTTCTCTAACACCACAGCCTCAAAGGTACCAATTCGTCTTCTGTCTTCCCTATTCAATCTCCAGCTCTCAGATGCATAGCAAGTGACTGGAAAGACCAAGGCCTCAATCAGACACACCTTAGTCCTCAAACTGAAATTGTTATTCCCCAATAATTTGGAGAGGACCCTAACTGCAGATTTTCCCAGTACAATATATCTCCCAATTTCCAGACTTCTGTTACCAAGGATGTTAACTGTGGATCTAAGTAAGATCAAGTTGCTGACTGCTTCAATCTCTTCTTCATCCATCATGATGTTGCTTATCAGTTCAGTGGTAGAATATTTTTTAAATTTTTTATTATTAGTTTTAATGAAAATTTACAGACTTTGGATTTCTACTCATTCACTGTTGCACTTTTCTCCCTGCCAACCCCTCCCCCAACCAGTAAGTACACTCTTCTCTTTGAAAAGTAGAAGCCTTTCATTGTTTTACAATCCCTCCCCCCAGGTCCACTCCACTGTGCAGCCTTCGCTCTGGACTGTCATGACAATAATACCTAATCACATATTCCTTTTAAACAGTTTTCTCCCTCATCTGTTTCAACACAGTATACATTATCCCATCTTTTTCAGTCCTGTTTCACAACAGTGGCACTATGTAGTATTTGTCCTTTTGTGACTGAGATATTTCACTCAGCATAATGTCCTCCAGCATCACCCATTTTGAATAATACTGCATGAGTTCCTTGTTTTTCAATGCAGCTAGTATCCCACTGTGTGAATACACCACAGCTTCTCTAACGATTTGTTGTTGTTTTTTTTTTATTTTTATTATTTTGTGTGTGTGTGTGTATACCATCAAATCAGATCTGACTGGTACAGGAATAGGACAATGCCCTTCCTTCTCCAGCAGAGCATCTGGTGGATTTGAACCACACACCTCTGGGATTGCAGTGCAGCTTTTTAACCATTCGTTTCTTAATGGGCACATAGGCTGTTTCCAACTCTTAGCTATTGTGGATAAACATAGGTATGCATTTAGTAACAGAATCTCTGTTTTCTTGACACTGAGATGCAATCCATATTGAAGGCTATATGCATTCTTTGATCTTCTTGCAACAAGTGCTTCAAGTCCTCCTCACTTTCAGCAAGCAAGGTTTTATCATTCTGCATAATGCAGTCTACTGATGAGTCTCCCTTGAATCCTGATGCCAGTTCCTCTTCAGATTCCAGCTTCTCAAATAATTTGCTCAACATACAGACTGAATAGATATGGAGAGAGAATACAATCCTGATGCATTCCATTATTACTTCCCCCCTTCCTCCTCTTCTTAATTTTGGAGTTTTTTGTTGGTTTGTTGTTGTTGTTTTACATGTTGCATGCCTTTGAAAGGGATCCAACTAGCACAGGAGATCATCCCTCCTTCTCCAGTGGAGCTATCTGGTGGATTCCATGTGCCTTTAGGACTGCAGTGCAGCTTTTTGCCACTAGGCTACCAGAACTTCCTCCTCTTCTTAATTTTAAACAATGCCGTGTTTCCCTGCGCACAACTACCTCCTGGTTCATAACTAAGTAGGATTTATTATAGAGGAATGGTCCAAAAACAGAAAACCAATCAATATAATGCACATCAATAGAATAACAGAAAATAACATGATCATCTCAACAGATGTAGAAAAAGCATTTTCTAAAAATCTAACACCTTTCCTTAATGAAAAATCCAAAGAAAACTGGACTAAGAGGGCAACTCCTCAATATGATTCAAGAATGGGCGTGGGACGTGTGTGTGTGTGTGTGTGTGTGTGTGTGTGTGTGTGTGTAAGTAAAGACTGAGAGCTATTTACTTGAAAATAAGAAAACATATGTACTGAAAGAATCTCTTTAAAGAGAAAACGGAATTGGGGGATAAAGAGGAAAATATGCAACAGTCAATGAATGGAAATCTAAGTTTTCTGTAAATTTTTGTTAAAGTATCAATAAAAAATTTTAAAAAAGAAAATATATATGTATGTAGGGGTGTGTGTGTATATATGTATGTATACATGTGTATGTACAAAGACTGAGAGCTATTTCCATGAAAATGAGTACAAAATAAAGGTACCCATTCTCACTTTCATTCAATACTGTATTAGAAGTCCTAGCCAAAGCAATAAAAAAAAGAGGGGGGGAAATATCTAGATTAGGGGTAACAAAGGCAAAATTATTTGTTTAAGGATGGCATAATCTCATATATAGAAAATTCCATGGAATTCACAAGAAAATGTCTAAAGCTAATAATATTTAGCAAAGTTGTCGGGTACCAACAAGCACCATAAAAATCAGGAGAGTGTCTATATAGCAGTAGGGAGAAATTTAAAAGTTTGGAAATTATCCCAGTTACAATACCTCTAAAAGAATAAAATAGACAAGAGCAAACCTAACAAGAAATAAGTGACCCTACAGTAAAGAAGAACTGCCCTTGAGGGTCTCTAAGGCTATAAATCGTCATGAAAGCAGACTGCCAGATCATTCTCCCATAAAGCAGCTGTCAAGTTTGAACCAACAACTTGAGTACTTTAACCACTGTGTCACCAGGGATCCAGAAGAGATTAAAGAACACTTGTGTAAATGGAAAGAAGTTTCATGTTCATGGATTGCAAGGCGTCAATACTACTCAAAGTAATCTATAAATTTAACACAAAAGTTACTCTGATTCCAATATTGTTTACAGACTTGGAAAAAGTAATCCTCAGGAAAAACAATCCCAGAAAAAGAACAAAGGTGAACACTCATCTTCATTATTTTAAAACACACTACAGAGAAGCACTGGTTAACAACAAATATATAGACTAGTCAAATAAAACTACTGAGAGTCTAAGAATAAACCCACAAAGTATGGTAAATTCCATTCTGACAAGGGTGCTAAGACTTTCAGATAGAAATCTCATCAATAAAAGAAGCTAGGGAAATCGGATTTCCAAATAAATTTATTATGGATCCACACCTCACACCATACACAAAAACAAACTGATAATATATTAGGGCCTTAAACTTACCAACTAACACCGTAAAATTCTGTGGACAAAGTATATAATCTGAACAGATAATTCACTGAAGAAAACATTCATACGATCACTAAACACAGGAAAAGATGCTCAACATTATTACCTGTCCAACCCACTTCTGTCGATTCCAAATCACATCAGCTCTGCACAGAACGGACTAGAACTGCCCACATGATTTGAAAGACTGTAAATCTTTACAGAAGCAGATGATATCTTTTCCTGGTGGATCTGAACCCCGGACATTTGGGGCTTCTTCATTAACCGGCACTCACTCACTGTCATCAAGTTGAAACTAATTCAGAGCTGACCTTCCAGAGGCTGTAAATCGCACAAACCCAAAGAGTCACTGGTTGGGGAGCTCTGGTGGCCTAGTGGCAAGAAGCTGCACTGCAATCCCAGAGGAACAGAGTTCGAATCCACCAGATGCTCTGCCGGAGAAGGAGGCGCAATATCCTCCTGTACCAGTCAGATCTGATTTGACGGTACACGCACACAAAATAAAAAAAAAATAAATAAAATAAAAAAATAAAAATAAAAAGAGTCACTGGTGGGTTCAAACTGCCAAAGCCCAGCCTTTTGGTCAGCAGATCAACTCCTTACTGACTATGCCACCAGAGATCCCACATCTGGGAGATGCAAATCAAAATCACAATGAGAGCCCCACCAGGATGGCTTCGTAGAGAGCTCCGGTGGCCTAGCAGTAAGAAGCTGCACTGCAATCGTAAAGGCCTGCGGTTCAAATCCACCAGATACTCAACCAAAGAAAGATAAGCTATCTCAAGTGTGATTTCTAGCCTCCTAAAAGTCGGCTATGTGTCAGTTCTCAGTTGATGACATGACTAGCTGTTGTTCAGGACAGCTTGGTAGGAGTTCCGCTGGTGTAGACCACAGTGTGTTGCACTGTTAACCCAAAGGCAGTCATCAAAACCACCAGCAGCTCTGAAGTGCTCTCAAGTTGAGGAGTCTCCTCCTGTCAAGATTTATGACCTCAGAAACCTGATCACTGTGAGTGGGAACTTCTGTTGACCGTCCACTGTTCTGCCCTGGAGCCGCTCATAGATTCAAATCACTGACCTTTTGGGAAGCAGCTTGACACATTATGTACTATGTCCCCAGAGCTCCACAGAACCACCACTTGACCCGGTAATTCCACACCCTGGTATGCACTTAAAAGACTTGAAAATAGAGACACAAGAGATTTGTTGTACACAAGTGTTTGTTGCAGCACTTTTACAATAGCCAAGGTGGAAACAAAAGCACATCAAGAGATGACTGAATGAACATAATGTGGACCCCAGCAGAAACGAAATCTTGATCCATGTATATTATGTATGTGTCAGAAGACATTCTATGGTGATTAAAACAAGTCAATCAAAGAAAAAAGACAAATATCGTATGACCTCATTTATATAAAAAGATAAGAACAGGAAAATGAATAGAGACCAAAATATATTTGTAGTTACCAGGGGCATAAAGGAGGGAGAGGAAAAGAGCAGGGTGGAGTGTGTTTAAAGGTAATGGAAAAATTATACTGATTATGTGTAAGATAGCATTGAGTGTATTGTACAGTTAAATGACAGGAGCTGTGTGACAGATATGTTTACAATAATGACAAAAAGACTGGAAATAATTTTAAGAAGAGTAGCTCCTAAAAAAAAAAAATTACCTACTGAGGCTCATTATATACAAGCAATACTCCTGAGATCTGTTTCCTCGGTTTGCAGGTTGAAATCAGTTTCACACACACCCTCAGTTAACTGTTCTTAACATGCTACCTTCTAGTTTGTTGCATAGTGCCTAGCACCTTAAAAGCTTTCAAGGAGCTGTCTAAGGCACAACAGCTGGTCTCTAGTCACCTAGAGCAACAAAAGGAGACTCAGGAACAGAAGATACAGAACTGCTCCCCTTTATCATGAGACCAGGAGAACTAGATGGTGCCTGGCTACCTCTACTGAATAACGATCAAAGATTCCATAAAAGAATCCTAGTCATAAGAGAAAATGCAGAATAGAATTTCAAATTCTCACAGACTTTCAACACTCTGAGGTCACAGAAGGTTGATGAACTATTAACTATTATCCCAAGATAAATTTAAAACTTAAACAAAAAAGTACTCTACAAAGTCATTTTCAAGCCAGACAGAAGTTTAACTTAATTAGAAAAAAGTCTGTCTGAAGTTTAAAAAACAACAATTTATGATCTGAGTGCAAATTTTAAGATTAATATTCCATTCAAACATCCATTCATATTCTACCACCTTGACTATAATCCCTCTGTTTTATCACCATTTTCCCCACTACCTGTTTTTGGACATGTTGTCAGGTGGCACCAGTCCCTGGGGAAAAAACATGCTGCAAAAAGTAGAGGGTCAGCAAAAGACATGAAGACACCCAACAGACCATCAGGGACTGCCACCGTGGGTTTGAGCAGAGTGGAGACTATGCGGGTGGTACAGGACAAGGGAAAGTGTCGATCTGTTGCCCACAGGGTTACGTGTCACAGTGGACTTGACAGTTCCTAACAACACTTCTGTTAACAACACTCTTGTTTCCATTCATCCCTTCATCCTCTCTTCCTACCTTTCTGAGTTTTATCCTTGAATTAATACTGCCCTTGTAATCTTGTGAGGTGGTCTAAATAATCTATATAGAACTATCTATTATTTAACTGTAAGATGAACAGAGGGGTGAGCTCAGGCTCAGGCTCAAATTTTAACATAATGCTCTTTTTAAGAACTATTTGTGTGGGATCAAAGCACCAATAGCAACTGGAAAGATTACACAGTAACCTTAGAGGGCAGTGAGTTTGTTAATGAAGGCGATCCAATTCCAAAAAAGGGGTGAGAATGGTTGCATACCTTGAAAGATGATGTCATCAAGGTCACAAGACTATACGAGGAGAAACTCTTGAATTAGTATACAATTTCATTGTATATATTCTCAACAATAACAAAAGTAAATATTAAGGGGAAAATTTGCTTTACTGAATTTGGTCTGTACATGTGAAAGAACTAGCATAAAAATAAAGCACTAAAAAAGGACCTATTCTTATGGTCATTTTATGAGATGCTATTAAGTTGGCAATGCCTGATAGCGATCCTATGCACAACAGAACAAATCCCAAGTAATCTGGAAAGAGAGCAAGATCCTGCCCAGTCCTGCACCTTCCGCCCAATCTCTGCTGTTCCTGAGCCCACTGCTGCACTCACTGTGCACACCTAATTCAGTGAGGGTCGGTCTTTCTTTGACTGACTCTAACTTCCCAAGCCTAACGTTCTTTTACAGGAATTGGCCCCTCTTGATGACATGCACATGAAACAGTCTCACCATGCTTGTACTCTGCATTTCTTCCAAGTATTGTAATTTTACTACATATATAATTAATTTCTACATTTTTGTTGTACATAGGGTTTTGTTGTACACAGGGTTTTCAGAGGCCTGCCATTTCAGAAGTGGATGGCCAATCCTTCTTCCTAGTCTGTCTTAATCTGAATGTTTAGATTTAGAGGAGTATCTGACAGACAGCAATTTGTGGAGCAGTGAAAGATCTTTCTGTTCATCTACGTGTGTTGTGTTGTACAAACAGATTTATCCTAGAGAGGGTTAAACCAGGCTGCTCCTTGGAGGCAAGGATTCTGGGGCTTTGTCTGACATACTTTGGACATGTAAGGAAAGACAGGTCTTTGGAGAGGGGCATCATGCTGGGTAGAGTAAAGGGACAGTGCAGGAGGGGAAGACCCTCTATGAGGTGGATTGATTCAGTGATTGGGGTAATCGGGATGGGTGTGTCAGAGGCAATGAGATTGGCACAGGATAGAGCAGGGTTTACGGCTGTTGTAGATAGGGTCGCTATGAGTCGCAAACGACTCGACGGCACATAACAACAACAACAACAACAACAACATATAATTAATAGTTATAACTTTTTTTTTCAGACCAGTGCAGAATGCTGAATAGAAGTCATTCTCTGAAATAAGCCTGTCCTCAGACTTTGACACTTTTTTTTCTTCCAAAAGACTATCTTTAAGGCTCATCACAGAGGGATATAACCTAGGTTTTGTGCCCCAGGAACACAGAAGCAACAGTCAACATTATAATGCAGGTAGTTCAATTCTATCTGACAAACAAGGCATGGACCACTAAACTTTAACCACAAAGCTCTATTAAAAAACCTATCATCTTACCTCCTCTCTCAAAGTTTTTCTTATGATACAAGTGCTAAAATATTTTTTTAAGTTAATACTATTAGTCAGTATAAAATCTAGCTTTAGAAAAGAGCTTTTTGATACTTTCATTTAAAGAAGTTTCTCATTCTGACTTTATGTTAGTCTTAAAAATCCTCAAACAAGATCTAACTTAATCAATATGGAATTATTTAGACAGAGATGAGTTTAAGTCTCAAAGACTGTCACTCAGCAAGCAGATAAAATATTCTAATATTAAAAGTTTTATTATTAAATATACTTTCACCATGTAATCTTAGAAAGCAGATTATCAGTAAAAACAAAATTTACTATTTGTAAGCCGATTCTGATTTAAGTGGCCCTATGGGCCAAAAAACTGTGCCATGGGACTTCCAAGGCTATAATGTTTATAGAAGTCAGGTGCCATTCCCACAGGGCAATTGGTAGATTCAAACCATTCATCTTTTAGCAGCTAAGCACTTTAGGCAATGTGCCACCAGGGGACTCTCTTAGTGAGAAACATCTCTAAAACAATATGATGTACCCTCCCATACAACACAGCTACAACATCAATCAAAAGAAAAATATATACTAAAGGTTTAATGCATTTAATAACAGGTAGCAATTATCTTCTTCTTTACCTGCCCAAAAAAATCTCAACCAGCTAAAAGTCATAGATCCCTTGAATTTCCTTACACACTACAGTCTGGGCCATATAAAATGTGAAAGGCTTACATGACAAAAGTACATGTTATCCAGCAAGGACCGCCTGCAAAGCAGTGTTTTATAGCATTCTCTCTCTTTCTGAGCTCAAATGGCCTAGTGGTAAGGAATTATACTGCCAATCCAAAGGCCAAAAGTCTGAATCCAGCACCTGTTCCTTGGAAGAAAGATGGGCAATATCCTCCCATGGGATTCACTGTCTCTGAAAACCTCCTGGAGGTCCAGCTAAGAAGTCTATTCTGACTGGACAGTACATAGCAACAATAGTCTTTCTTTTTCCAAAGTAAAGTTTAATTCAAGAAATGTTTTAAAAAAAAATCTAAGTTCTAAATTCTGACACTAATCTACCTTATCTCTAAAAGTTCGATAAAAAGAATTATAATTTCAACACATAGACTGGGAGACAAGCAAGTATCTGAAACTAGGCTCACCCAAATATATAAATATATGCCTGCTGGATAGTTTTACCAATATATTACAAACATCTTAACAGTTTTTTTAAAAAGCCCTTTTCTAGGAAGGAATAGGATCAATAGAAATAATGAAGAATCTAGAACACCATTCTTGTTCCTTCAAACTCAGCCTAAGCTGTAGAGGCAAATAAAACTACTATAAATTCCTTCAGTAATCTTCTAGACCTTTCAGTTCAGCAAATTTCATAAAATGCACACAATTCTGTGGCTTTGCTCATTTCCCACTCTACAAACACAAATTCAAATTTCTGAAATAAATAGTCAGACTATTAATAAAGCTCTCTTTGACTAAGGAAACAAAAATCAGATTCTTAAGCTCCAACAGGGAAACTCTGAAAGCAAAGTGGGATCTGGAACAAGCAAGGATTCCTATGTATACATAAAAAAATTCCCACCAACCATTACTGAGAACAAATTTATTTCTACAAGATTTCTTTCCTGTATACCTCTCAAAGTGCAGTATTTTATCAGCATCCAATATTCTGTCCTCAAAATTCCCCCTCCCCCAATGTCCCTCTAAATTTATCAAAGTGTTTATTTAGGAAATAAAATACTTCAGACGTTTTACTCCCCAGCCTAGAGTCACAAACACTGTTGCAACAAAATAGAAAAATCAAACAAAACTCATCTTCCTCAAACAGTTTTGACCCTAAAACTTGTACTATGTCTGCCTTTATTACAGTGTCTCATTGTGAAATAAGCAATCCTTTACAATTAGTAATTTTAAAAAGCCTTTGATTTACAACCTTTTCTAAAGAAGTTAAAAACTGCCTATAATTCCATTACCAAACAGGGTAAATATTAAAGCTCTAATTAACCGGATTTAAAAACCAAATAAAACGGTAGTAGACCTTCCTTCCCACCTGAAAAGTTTTAATCACAGTATACTCACAGATGGAAACACAGTCATTTTAGTGCACAACTGGGGAGGAAAAAAAAGTTGTTGTGGTTTTTTAAAAAAAAAAATTAAACACTAACCAGTCTCTGACTGTAGCGAATCCTTTCTTCTTCGGGTTCCATCTCTCACCCTTCTGTTGAAATGACTGTAAAGTAAAGCCACTCCAGGGCTGCCTTGCTCTTCCCTCCTTAGGAACCAGAACGCAACACTGAAGAAGAAGAATATGAGCAGAGATGAGAACTCATCCTTGAACTTGGCCTATTCTCTCATCCAAAGACTGATGAAAAAACCAATATGCTTTTTAAAATTTCCACCCAAATCCCAGCAACAACAACAATTAAAAAATTACTTCTTTTTAAAAAAAAAAAA
>NW_006399876.1:7788699-7789669 GCF_000299155.1 Elephantulus edwardii
AAAAAAAAAAACAAAACCCAAACAAAACCAGCGCCGCCGCTAATTCAAGACTTGTCTCCGCAGCTGTCCAGGTTACAGCCCGGGAGCCCCAGTGCAGATCCCACCCTCCCGAGCTAAAGCGGGGTAAAAAAACAAACCGAAGAGCCAAGCCAGACCAACTAGGTGAAAAGGGACACACACACAAAATCAGGATTCCCACAAAAGCCTCCACGTCCTTCTTCCCCCGAGTCCCCCGGACCCCGCGGGCCCCAACCCTCCTCCCGCCAACATCACGTCCAACTCGGCAACCGAAATGCAGAGAGTTGCCACTCGGGGCCCCAAATTCCACCCGATCCTTTTGTAGCGAGTCATCCAATCAACGATTCGACTTATGGATCCGACAGCAGGACAGCGTGTCCCCCACCCCCGCCCGGACCGCCGGGGGCCCGTGGGCACCGGGGTCAGCGCTGCAACACCCCCAAAGGGCTTTCCCGCTGGCCACTGCTGGAACGGGGAACGGCCTGCCCAGGGCGTCCCGAGGCCGCGGACTTTCGGGGGGCTTCGCGGGAGGTGCTGCTCGTCCGCTCCCGACAACTACTGGCCGGCCGCGTTCACAGCATCCCTTCCCCGCCGCCCCCCACCGCCCGGGAGCGCGGGACCCGATGACACACTTCGGAGGCTCCCGGGGCCGCTCCCCGCACCAAGTCGGCGGCCGGGCGCGCCCGGGAGGGGGGCTCCCCCGGCGCCCCCGCCGCCGAAAAGCACAGCAAACTTTACAGGCAGCGTCCCGACCCCGCGCCGGGCCAAACTTCACACGGGGGGAGGGGGCTCACCGGGACTCCGCCGCCGAGCCGAGCGCAGGTCCGGTCCCGCGCGGCGTCCTCGCGCTGCCTCCGCCGATCAGCCCGGGCTCCGGCGCGGGTCGCCGCCACCCGGAAAAGGGGCACCGGCCGCCGGATCAAAGCCCGGCGGCGTCAGGCGCGGGGAGCAC
>NW_006399876.1:7789769-7790251 GCF_000299155.1 Elephantulus edwardii
CGCGTCTCCACTCAGCCCGGGTTCCGCGCTGCGGGACGAGCCCCCCGGCTACTCCCCGGTCACAGAGGAGGGATTCCGGAGGACGGGCCCCCCACCCGGCGCTGCCCCTCCTCCCGGAGCGCCCCCTGCCCGGGACAGACGGAGCGGCGACGGGCCCCGCCGCTGAGGAGGTTGCTCTGCAAGCCGCCGCCGCCGCCGCCGCCGTCGGGGAGGGGTGTTGTTTCCCTCACACAGGAGGAGCCGCCGAAGCAGCCGCCGCCATTTTGAACCCGTCAGACTCTCACATACACACAGCTCTGCGCGGCGCACTGCGCAGGCGCCGCCTCTCCACCCCACCTCCGGCTGGCCTCTCCACCCCCACCGCTTCCAAGGCTCCCTCGGCCGCTTACCGCTGTCGCGGGCGCACGCGAACGCGCACGCGTCACTGCCCTCGAACGCGGACGCTCCGCCGGCGCGCGCACGCGCAGAGGCGGCGGCCTCGA
>NW_006399876.1:7791318-7807052 GCF_000299155.1 Elephantulus edwardii
GACCCCGGCGCCCCGGGCCGCAGCGGGCGCGGGGAGGCCCGGCCGGGAAGATGTCTGCTCTCGGTGCGCGCAGCTTCGCGCGAGGGTCAGCGACGGGGCAGCGGCCACCCGAGGCGCAGCGGCCCTGCCCGCCAACGGGCTCCCCCATCTCGACAGCCGCCCGACGGGCCGCCGGGCTCAGGACGTCGACGGAACCGGGCCGGAGGCATCGGAGCGAGGCCATGCTTGCAGCCCCGCTGCGATCAGGACAGCTCCCCAGCCAATCTCGTGCTTGGGCCCCGTTGAAATGATAAATCCCATCCAGGACCGTAGCTCGGGCGTTACACACCCGAGTCGGCACTATTGGTTTCACCGCACGCGTGCTAAGTGAGGTCACACCGATCTCTCTCGCCCTGTCTTGGTTTCCTACTCTTTAACCTCTGGTTCTGGAGGAGAAAGCCAGAGCATGGAGTCAATCTCTGAACTGCCATAAACCTTGAACTCTTTAGAGAAAGACGCGATGGAGGGAGACAATTGAAATAATGATACCTTCTGTTCTATCAAGTTTTTAACTGGAGGGTAAAGGCAGTGTGTAAAAACCAAGGTAGTGGTATTGATGGCCACCTGAGGTTTTGCTACATGCAAAGTCAGAGAGTTTTTAAAGACATTCTCCACTTTGCCCACAACATCCTTGAGAATCAAACTAAAGGAGCCGGTTTGTACTCATTTTCCAGACAGGCAATTGAAGTAAGAAAAGGCAAGGCTACTTGTGTGATTACTCCAACAGAAAGGAGTGTGACGCCCTGCCTTAAGTCGACCAAAACGTCTTACAGCGGTGGTACAGTTTAATATGGCACTTCTCTTGCCATTGCCGTCATTGAGAAATATTTCATTTTCAGATACCAGTTTTGTTCAGACTTCTTGGAAGATTTTCAGAATATTGATACAAAGAGGCTTCTCACCCAAACTTGATGAGTTCCAAAACCATTTCAAGTCTTTCTAACGACAGATGTAGTCCCATAGGCGTCTAGCTCTTAGCAGGTACAGTGAAAGACAGCCACTTTCTCCTGCCCCTCTTATATTAATTAGTAGAGAGATCTTTTTGCCATTGTCAGATAATATTTGGGACGTGATAGGCCTCTTGGCAAGTTGCACAATTAACTCCCACTCCTCCCTTAACCTTCCTGCTCATCCCTTCAGCCCAAGAGATACTTGGGAGCTCCAACATAGTCTTGCTTTTTTTCTTAAGGTCCACAGCCCATTGAATAATTAGCCCTCAGAAAACTTGAGTTGTCCATCTTGAGCAAGGAAGCACCTCAGAACGGCATACTGGGACTGTGCTTGAAGTGGAGCAAGGTTGGTCAGACTGCAGCCAGCACACTTCCAGTTGAAACCCATTGGTTGCTCCGAATTGAAGAGAATGGACATTTAAACATTTTACGGGATGGTTCCTTCACAGGCCTGCTTTGGTGACATTCCAAAGCAGATATGCAGGAAGAGATAAAGACAAAGGCAGATGACTTGTGGTTCTTCCACCATCACACTGGCAAGGACAGATCTGGGATCCTCACTGAAAAGCCAATTGCATGGAGAAAAGAGCGTAAAGGAGTCACCAGGAAGTCCAAGAGGACACTGGTTCTGTTGCCTGAACTGCAGTGGCAGCAGATGGAGAGAAGCTAGGAAGGAGGAGAGAAGTGTTCCTTCTAGAAGCAATGAGAAGAGGGTCTCTGGCTGCAACAAGCCGGTGTCTTACTAAGATGTTAATAAACTTGTGTCTTCTTGAGCAGAGTTCAAGGCCCAACAAATGCTGGCTGGCCAAAGGCTAAGAAGCAAAGTCCACCTTTCCTACTTCTCTGGAGAACACTTGTGTAAAAAGAGAACTCTGTAGATTGGTCAACTAAGCTAAGCTATTTCTGATTTCTTCTCACTTCTTAAATGTTAGGAAGGAAGTAGGAATGTCCCAAGCAATATAGATCTTCCCAGAATAGAGAAGTTGATCATGAAGGTCTCCCTGAGGAGCTAATAGCCTGTGGTAAAAGCATTGACATCAGAGACCAAAGGTCTGTTCCACCCTCTAGTAGAGTTTGGTTTCTATCTATAAAGTGAGAAAAGAATCTACCCCTCGTGCCTGAAGTTCAGTGTCTGCACATGATGGGCTTGCTGGTTTGTAAATTGCCTTCAAATTAACTCTGACTCACAGTGACCCCCTGTGCAACACAACGAAGTGTTGTCTCGTCCTGCACCGTCTTTAGATCACTGATGAAGCTCAAGTCCACTGTTGCAAGCACTGCTGTGTATTTTGAGATCCTTCTAACCCAGGGGCCTGGGCTTCCAGAGAGAGCTTTTCATACAATGAAGGCTAATTTTCAGAAGTTGTTCACCAGATTTTTCTTTCTAATGTTTCTCAGTCTAGAAGCTCTGCTGAGACCTGTCCACTGGAAGATGACCTGGTTAGTGTTTGAAATACTGCTGGCATAGCTTCGGGCACCACAGCAACACAAAAGCCACCATAGTGTGACAATCTGACCAGTGGGTGATGGCTGGCGCTTGATCTCAAAAGCCAAGCCAAGTGTCTTTTGCCGGGTTGAGTTAATTCTGACTCACAGCAACCCTACAGGACTGGGGCTGTCATCTTTACCGAAGCCCACTGCCACCTCTTCTGCCAGATGAGAACCTCTTGTGGTGGTGTACCGTCAAGCCAGAACCGACCCACAGCTGCCCCTCCTGTGCGTTTTCAGAGGCAGTAATCACACGGGAGGAGATTGCCAGTTCTTTTGCAGAGCAGCTGGTGAATCTAAACCACATAGCTTCAGGATTGCAGCACATATACTTACCACGAAGCCACCAGAGCTCCCTAGATGAGCACCTTGATGTTGTTGTTGTTGTTGTTGTTGTTGTTGTTGTGTACCAAGAGTCAGAACCGACCCACAGCTGACCATCTGGGGAGTTTTCAGAGGCATTTAATCACATGGGAGGAGATTGCTCATCCTTCTCCTACAGAGCAGCTGGTGGCCTTGAACTGTGTGCCTTCAGGATTGCAGCCCAGCTTCTTGCCCCGAGGCCACCAGAGCTTCCCAGATGAGCACCTAGTGGACTTAAATAGCAGCCTCTCAGTTGGCTGTGTCACCAGGGCTCCTTCTGGATTATTAGCTGCCACTGAGTCAGTGCTGACTAATCACAGCCCTGTGTACAACAATGCCACACTGCCCAGTCCTGTGCCCGATCGGCGACCACTGTGCCACCTCACAGTCATGGCAGTGTTTGATGACGTTGCTGTAGCCACCCATTGGTCTTACCTGCCCTTGGTCCTACCTGCCCTTGGTCTTCCTCTCTCACTCACCCTCCACTGTCCCAAGCTTGGCTGGTTCCTCAGTTAAGGTATCCAAAGAATGTAAGAAAAAGTTCTGCCTTCCCTGCTTCTAGTTATTAAGCACTTACTACATTTCTGATTTCCATTTTTAAGGAAATCTTTGAGTAAAATGCTTCAGCATTTGAGAAAATTGACGTTCTTCTTTGGTGTCAGGAGTTTACAGATGTGGTGCCCCAGCTTCTCCTCCTTTCCCTTGCTGGCTCTGGTCTCTTTCCTCCCCAGGTGCAGTCTCTGATCTCCTTGCTTTTCTGATTCTGTCTGCCCTTCTCTCCTTCCCAGGGAAAATGGAGACACTCACTTGCTCTCCTTCCCTCCAGCATTCTACTCTTTTACCACCTCTCAGCTTTCAATTCTCTTGTGGGAGGGTCCTTACCGGCTTCCCTACTTCACTATCCATTCAGTACACTTAATCACAAGCTTTGCATGTTGTTATTAAGACTTTGCCTTCCCCACCTATGTTGTTGTTGTTATGTGCCCTACAGTCCCTGTGACTCATAACAACCTTATGCACAATAGCTCTGAACTCTGTCTTATCCTAAGTTAATCTGTCTCTGACGCACCTACCCCATAAAGGCCATGAAGACAGAGGCCAGTCCCCATCTGTACACCTTGAAGGACTTTTCCAAATTGATGCAGTACTCTTGCAGTGCCAGCCTTAATACTCAAAAGTAAATCCATTCCCATTGAGTCATTTCAACTTCTCTGGCAACCCTTCAGCAAGTGTCAAATCTTTCGGGATGTACTCACAAGGAGCAACTAGTGAATTTGAACCCCAGACCTTGTCCCTTGTGTTAACCTTGCTGTGTACTACCCAGTCAACTCATTGAAGCAACTCATAGCTGACCCTCCAGGGTGTTTTCCGAAACAGTAACTGCACAGGAGGAAAATGCTGTGCTGCTCTTTCTCCTGCAGAGAAGCTGGTGGGTCCTGTGTACCTTTGCACTGTACTTTGTACATCACTTTGTACTTGTAATTTGCATCACAGTTCCTTCCCATTAAGCCACCAGAGCTCACCGTGTCAACCTTCTGGTTGTTAAGTGTCCTGTAGTTGAATACGACTCATAGAAGACGACTATGGTCACAGATCTGAACCCTGTCTTATCCTGCACCATCTCTACAATCCCTGACACACTTGAGCTCACTGGTGCAGTCCCTGTGCGTCAATCCATCTGGCTGAGCGTCTCTCTTTCACTAACCTTCTACCTTTCCCAGCATGATGTCACTCTCCAAGGAATAGCCTCTCCTAGCAACGCGCCCAAAGTACGTGAGATAAAACTTTGTCATCTTTACCTCTAAGGAGCTCTCAGGCTGCATTTTTTCCAAGACATATCTGTTTGTTCTTTTGGCAGTTGGTGGAATAGTAAGTACTTTTTTCTTCTCCCCTGCCCCTTGCTGTATACCGTCAAATCAGATTTGACTGGCACAGAGATTGTCCCTCCTTCTCAGGCAGAGCACCTGGTGGATTCAGACTGCTTTCAGGACTGCAGCACAGCTTCTTGCCACTAGGCTACCAGAGTTGCTCCTTATTCAGTACTTTTTTCAATACCATACTTGAAAGGCATCAATTCTTCTGTCATCTTTATTTTCCAGCCCTCAAGTGATTGAAAAGACCATGGCTTGACTCAGGGTCACCTTATTCCTCAAACTGACATCATTGCTCCTCAGTAATCTGGAGAATTTGGAGAGGTCTCTGACTTCAGACTTTCCCAATTCAGTATGTCTCCTGATCTACGGTACGTCTGATGGCTGGTACCAATTGTGCTGTTTGTAGATGCGAGTAGGATGAATGAAATTGTTGACAGTTTCAAGTTTTTCTTCATCTATCATAATGTTGACTATCAGTTCAGTTGTGAGAATTTTTATTTTCTTGATGTTAAGATATAATCCATATTGAAGACAATGGTCGTTGACCTTTTGCAATAAGTCTTCCTCACTTTGAGCAAGCAAGACTCTGTCAGTTGCATTATTCAGGTTGTTGATGAATTTTCTTCCAATCCTTATGCCACATTCTTCTGCACAAGTTCCAGCTTTTCAAATTATTTGCTCAGTATACAGATTGAATAGATATGGAGAGACAATGTAACCTTGACCCATACCTTTCCTGATTTTAAACCACGTAGGGTTCCCTTGCTCTGTTTTCACAACAGCCTCTTGATCTAGGTATAGAATTTGCATGAGCACAGTTGAGTGTTCTGGGATTCCCATTATTCTCAATGCTGTGGGCAAAATATTGAATGACCTAGGAAACATTTAAAGAAGATAAATGGAATATACAGAATCACTGTACCGAAATGATTTTTAATTTCTTCATTATAATTAACTCTTGCCATTTGTAATGAAGGAAGAGGTTCATGTTGCACTGAAGGCTTTGGTAAAAAATAAGGCCCCAAGAATCGACAGGATACCAAACTGACATGTTTTATATAACAGAATAACAGATACAGCATCAGATTTCAAGCAGCTTGACGGCATATAACAAAAACAACAGGTCTGGATTTACTCCCAGTCTGTGCCAGCGACCTAGGCAATGGACTGGAAGAGATCCATATTTGTTCCCATTTCCACAAAAATTAGTTCAACAGAATGTGGAAATTAAAAACATTACTATCATAATGCAAGCCAAATATTGCTAAATATCAGCCAAAAACAGCTAGAACGGTACATTGATAGAGAAATGCCAGAAGTTCAGGCTGAGTTTAGAAGAGGTCATGACACCAGGTTTATCTTTGCTGATGTCAGATCGATCCTGGCTGAAAGCAGAGAATTCCAGGAGAATGTCTGCTCATGCTTTATTGACTGCACAAAGACTGTGTGGGTCATAACAAATTATGGCTAACATTTGACCATAGATAGCTGAGTCTATTTCTAGGTTTTCAATTCTGTTCCATTGGTGTATGTGCCTGTCATTGTACCAGTTCCATGCTGGTTGATTACTTCTACTGTGTAGTAGGTTTTGAGGTCAGGGAATGCTATGCCTCCAACCTCACTTTTGTTTCTCAGAAGTGTTTTGCTTATTCAGGGTCTCTTGCAGCTCCAAATAAATTTGATATTTACCCTTTCAATCTCCTTGAAAAATGAATTTGGTATCTGGATTGGGATTGCATTGAACATGTAGATTGCTTTTGATAGGATTGTAATTTTCACAATATTGAGTCTTCCTATCCATGAATAGGGCACATTTTCTCATTTCTTTAGGTCTTTTATTGTGTCTTGAAGAAATGCTCTGTAGTTTTCTTTGTATAGGTCCTTTGCATCTCTAGTTAGGTTCACTCCCAAGTATCTCAATTTGTGATTGGCTATTGTAAATGGTTTTATTTCTTGATTTCCTTCTCTGAGTTTTCTTTGTTACTGTAGAGGAATCTTACTGATTTTTGTATATTGATCTTATATCCTGCCACTATACTAAATTGGCCTATTAACTCTAACAGTTTTTTTATTGAGTCTTCAGGGTTTTTTGCGTACACTACCATATCATCTGCATATAGCAGAAGTTTAACCATCTCTTTGTTGATCTGGATGCCTTTTCTTTCTTTCTCTTGTCATATTGCCCTAGCAAGCATTTTCAATACAATATTGAAAAGAAGTGGTGACAGTGGGTATCCTTGTCTGGCATCCAGCTATCTATGGTTAACTCATATTCGACAAGGAAATCAAAGCTATCAAATGGGGAAATGATAACCTCTTCAACAAATGGTGCTGGCAAAACTGGACATCCACCTGCAGAAAACTGTAACAGGATCCACATCTCACACCATACACAAAAATCATCTCAAGGTGGATCAGAAACCAGGAAGTAAAGCCCAAAACCATAACATTCATAAAAGACAAACTGAGATCAAGCTTAAAAGTACTACTGCCAAATACAACCAGAAACGCACAATCTGAAGAGGATAAAATTGATGCATGGGACCTTCTAAAGATTAAATCTCTGTGCACATCAAAAACTTTTTCCAACAGGGTGAAAAGAAAACCTACAGACTTGGAACAAACTTTTGGTAATACCATGTCAGACAAGAGTCTTATAACAAAAGTTTAGAGAATAGTCCTGGGCCTCCACAAGAAAAAGATTGATAACACAATTACAAAATGGGCTAAAGATATGGAAAGAATTTTCACTGAGGAAGATATTTGAATGGCAAACAGACACATGAAGAAATGCTCCAAATCACTAGCAATAAGAGAGATACAAATCAAAACCACAATGAGGTACCATCTCACTCTAGTAACAGTGGCAAATTTTAACACAGCAGCAGGTAATAAATGTTGGAGAGGATGTGGCAAGAAAAGAACTCTTATACATTGTTGGTGGGACTGTAAAATGGTACAGCCAATCTGGAAGGCAGTTTGGTGCTTCCTCAAAAAGCTAAACATAAAAATTCCATATAACCCAGCTATTCCACTACTTGGAATACACCCTGAAAAAATTAAAACTGAGGCACAAATGGGGATTTGTACACCAATGTTCATAGCAGCTTTTTTCATCATAAAAAGAACATGAAAAAGCCCAGCTGTCCCACCACAAACAAATGGATTGAGAAATTATGGTACATTTACACAATGGAATACTATTCAGCCTTCAAGAGCAATGATTTTGTAAATTATTACCTAGCTTGGGAGGGACTGGAGAGCATTATGCTGAGTGAACTAACTCAGTCCCACAAGGATAAATATTGTAGAAAAGCATTATTGTAGAATGAATGTAAGGATCCAAGAGGGGTGGGAGAGGGTGGAAGCAGAGGGATGAGGATGTGCAGGGGTAGGGGGGATTAATCATGGCGTTGCACAACTTAATAGGTAGGGGGAGTGAGGGAAACGGAAAGAATTTGTTCTTTAAAAAAAATGAAAAAAATTATGGCTAGCATCAAGTGAGGGTGTTGGGTGATGTTATTAGGCATTTTAGAGCGCAGAAAGGCTTAAGAAATACTGTGTTTTTTTCCTATCTAAACCTAGAAGTCAACTGCTGAGCTGATCATACTGCAGATTTTGTATCACTGAATGGGGATTAGACGTGAGAGCCTGTGTCACAGCCGGTGGGGATCCTCTCAATGGGGTTTGGGGACACAGCCCTGCCTGGCCTCGAGCCTCCTTGCCGCCATCTTTTCCAGGAATCCGGCCAGGCCTCCTGCAGACTCTTGAGCAGAGCGGTTGGTTCTGCAGGAGCAGCTGCTGCAGCATCTGGAACCCACCTGCTCTGTTCGCAGCCAAGCACTCTTGCCGAGGGGCCAGGCTGCCCCACTTCCCACTTCTAACAGGGTGGGACACTTCCGGTCTTGCCCCACAGTGGGCCCTTAGTTGTGGGTGTCTCTGCAACACCTGCACATGGCAGGAGGAAGTTCCTGCTGCTGGAGGGGATTCAGGATCATTTTGCAATCTTATCTTGGTTTGTTTGTGTTGATGACAGTTATGCTCCAATCCAGTCATATCCCCAAAGGCCCTGTTGCCTGAGCACTTGGAGCTGTTTCTAGACCTTCCCTGCAGGTCTGAGCTTTGTTCATCTTCTTAAGCTCACTATGATATTGTACTCCTCTGTGAGGGTTAATGGCCTCGTAGCCCCATCCTTCAGCCTTTCAGTAACTCGGTTCTTTATTATTATTACTATTATTATTGATATTGTTATTGTTATGTGTACCATCAAATCAGATCTGACAGGTACAGGAAGAGATTGTCCCTCCTCCAACAGAGCATCGAATGGATTCAAACAGCACACCTCTGGGACTGCAGTGCAGTTTCTTGCCACTAGGCCACCAGAGCTGCCCCTAACTTAGTTCTCTTTAATTAAACAAATTTCATGACACCTGCCCTGTCTCCTCCTCTGTTGGCTGTAGAATATCTTTAAAAGATGGCTGTTTCTTCTTGTCTTTCTTTTAAAAAATCTGGGGTTTTCTAATTGAAATATTTGGGTACTTTCTGAGGGCCTTTGTGACCAACACTGAATTAGAAGGTCGGAGATTTAGAAATTGGACTTGTACCCCATGGAAGACCACATCATTGAGCCACTATCGTGAACAAACTACTATAGACCTGTTGCTAGGGGCGACCTAGCCAGTTCTGGTTTGGGGAATACTGTCCACGGGAACCACACCCTGCCTCGCCCTGCACCCCTCACAGTCATTGATGGGTTTCAGTCCCTGTTGCAGCTGAGTTAACGCTTCTTCAGTCTTCAGTTCCTCTTTAACACTGACTCTTCTTTGCCAAGCTTGACATCCTTTCAGAGACAGATTCCTCCTGGTAATGTTCAAATTTGAATGAGACACAATGTCATCATCCTCACGTCTAAGGAGCATTCTGGCTGCTCTTCTTTCAAGACTTAAAAAAACTTAAAACTCAGTCCTCAAGGTATGTGGTTCGAATTCACCAGATGCTCCGCTGGAGAAGGAGGGCAATCTCCTCCTATGCCAGTCGGATCCCTTTTGACCTTACACAACAAGGGGGGGGGGGAGGAAAAAAAAACCCAACCCTCAGTTGGCTGCCACTGAGTCGGTTCCAATTCATAGTACCCCTTGTGTTTCAGCGAAAACTTGTGCTCCTGAGATTTTCTAAGGATTATGATCTTTCAGAAGCAGATAGTCATGCCTCTCTTCTGAGGCCCTTGTTTGTTTTTTTTTTAAATTTTTATTATTTTGTGTGCGTGTACCGTCAAATCAGATCTGACTGGTACAGGAGGATATTGCGCCTCCTTTTCCGGCAGAGCGTCTGGTGGATTCGAACCGTGTTCCTCTGGGATTGCAATACAGTTTCTTGTCACTAGGCCACCAGAGCTCCCCTCTGAGGCCCTTGTTGACAGAGTCAAGTTTGCCTCAGTTAAAGACTAAGGCTTAGAGAGCAATCATTATTAAAATGAACTACTGAATAAAACAAAACATTGAAATTATTACTGAAAGCTAAGGCAGGTAATGAATCTGAGAGCTGGACAATGAATAAGGATGACAGAAGAGGAATCCCTGGCTTTGGGTTTTGGAGTTGGAGAAGAGTGCTGAACATCTCCATAGACTGCCAAAAGAACAGACAGATAGGTCTTGGGAAAGGTCTGACCAGGATGCTCCTGGGAAGCAGGGATGGTGGCTGAAGCTTCATCTCTCATACTTTAGAAATGTTGTGTTGCTAAGAGAGGTTGTGCCTTGGAAAGCAATATCCATGATTGGAAAGGTGGATGGTCAATGAAAGAGAGGAAGACCTCCAACCCAACAAGATGTAATGGCCTCAAATGTCAGAGGTGATGAGTAAGGCACAGGATAGACAGGACTCAGATCTGTTGTCCATAGAGTGGCCATGAATCGTACTCAACTCGACAGCACCTTACAACAATAAGAAGGCAAATAATCCCAAAGATCATGTTATCATGGAGTCCGCTCCAACACAAAGTGACTGACATATAATTCAGCTACGAATTCCATTCCGTTAGATGTAAGCCCAATAGGGAAAGATTGTGGTTGTTTTCATTCACAGATGATTCCCCGTCACTAGAACAGTGCCTGGCATAGTTAGCACTCCTTGACTCGTGGTTATGGAATTCATGAATAAGGTAGTGCAATGATGCTTTCAGGGAAAGGAAGTATGAAGGATGGAGGGCTTTGAACTCTGACAGAGATGCAAATGAGTTAGTGAACAGAGAGTTGGTGTAACTGCAAACATGTAAGAAGAAATGCTCCCAACGCTCTTATTTCAGCTGGAATGTAGGTGGTAAAAATGACACCCCACACAGTGGGCAAAGCTGGCAGGAGGGGAGTTCTTCACTCTTTATTCCAGCTTCTCCTGGGATCCGTCCTTTCCACTGTTTATCTCTGCCAGCTCTGATTTTTCTACTGTAAGTCTTCCACATGCAAACAGAACACAGCTTTTGATGTGACGTTATAAACTTTTTTCAGTCTTTTTATTCCCCCCCCCAAATTCTTCTTTAATGATATTGTGGATTATGCATTTTTTTAATTAATTTTAATGAAAGTTTACAGAGGCTTAGGGATACCAGTTGCACTTCTCTCCCTACTTACCCCTTCCCCCTGAATTATGGGGGTTTTTTAATAAAATTTTTTTTATACTGCTTTACTTACAAAATTTGTATATCTTGTTTTTTCATACTGGACCTTTCCCATTTCCTTTACCCATCCCTCCCTCCACCCACCAAATTGTGTGACCCTATGATTAACCTCCATCCCTGTGAATTATATTTTATTTTTTAAAAAGCACTTAGTGAAAAAAAAAAAAGCACTTAGTGGTTGGGGTGTGTGTATGTGCATGTGTGTGTTGGCAAATGAATTTTTGTTTAATTCGTTAATTGGCACTTTGTGTTTTGAGTGCAAGTTTATACCGCAAAATGGTGCTCCTTCACACTATATGGAAAGGAATGTTGCATCAAAATTAGAGACTCAGTCAACTGCATTATATAGATGATACAGCTTTGCTTGTGGAAAGTGAAGAAGACTTGAAGCATTTAGTGAAGATCAGAGACTACACCCTTCACTATGGACTATACTTCAACATTAAAAACAACAACAACAACACAACCCCACACCAAAACCCTCTCCACTGGGCCAATAGGGAGCATCATAATAGATGGAGAAAATATTAAAATTGTCAATGATTAGGGAGCTCTGGTGGCCTAGTGACAGAAGCTGCACTGCAATCCCAGACGTATATGGTTCGAATCCACCAGATGCTCTGCTGAGGAAGGAGGGGCAATCTCCTCCTGTACCAATCAGATCCAATTTGATGGTACACACACACAAAAAAATAATAAATTTTTAAAAAATTGTCAACAATTTCTTTTTACTTGGGTCCACAATCAATACCCATGCTAGTAGCAGTTGGAAAATTCAAATGGCCTATGCTTTGGGCTAATCTTGCCGTCAAGGGCTTCTGAAATAGTAAAGGCCGAGGATGTCAGTTTAAAGACCAAGGTAAACCTGACTCAAGCATGATATTTTCAATTGCTTTTTATGCATGCTCAAGTTGCACAGTGAATAAGGAAGACTGAAGAATTGATGTCTTTGGATTGTGTGTGGTGTTGGCAAAGAGTCTTAAGTATGTCCTGGGCTGTCAAAGAACAAAGTGACAGGTCATTTCTAAAATGCCAACCTACACTGAACCCAAAGGTCAGTCAACAGCATGACAGGATTGGAAGAGAAAGGAAGACAGCCCCTGAGCAGTGTGGGGACTTCCATGACACTTCTCACTCTTTGGGGCCATCCTGGACTGTTAACTTGGGACAGACTGTACTACCTGGTGCATACTGTATCTGCTCTTTCCTCTTCTTTTAATGGATTGCCGTAGAAAGGGAACTTTGATGGCACAGTGAGTAAGGAGTCGACTGCCAACTCCAAGGCACTCAGTTCAAATCCACTAGCTGCACTACTGGAGAAAGATGGGCAATCTCCTGTGTGGTTTACAGCCTCTAAAATCCTACTGGAGGGTCAGCTGCTACTTGACGGCACATAACAATAACATGCATTGAATTGTGTCCTCTCAAAATATGCGGTTTGACAGTCATGTAATGATGGAAAGTGGCACTTATGTAGTGATTTGATCACCCCATTTTATCATCTAACCTATGAAGCCTTGACAGGTTGTAAGGGATACAGAGAGAAATGCAACACTTGCAATCCAGTCTCAACCCTGGTCCCATATAGAAGGATTTTCCCTGGGGGTGGGCCTGCATCATTTTTTACCTTATAAGAGATAAAAGGAAAGAGAAGGGAACAGAGAAAGGCAAATCAAATCACCTGTAAAGACAAACCAGGAACAATGAATGTTCTCTGGACTTCAGGGGTCCTTGTACCGGGAACCTTTCAGAATCAGGAGACACACAGAGAAAGCCTTCCCTGAGAGCCAGCACTCTGAATTGAATTTGGATTTTAGTTCCCTAAACGGGACCGCTGGTGGCCTAGTGGTAAGGAGTTGTGGCGCCAACCCAAAGTTATGTGGTTCAAATCCACCTGCTGTTCCAAGAGAGAAAGATGGGAGGTTACGTCCACTGAAAACCGCTGAAGGATCAGCTTTGAGTAGGTTCCAACGTGAGGGTACATCATAACAACAATACATAACAATCTGTGAGAAGAAATTCCTTTGTGTTAAAGCCATCCACTTGTGCTGTTTCTGTCAAGGAAGCACCAGATAGAAGGGGAATGCTATTGTGTTGTTGCTGTTGTTATTAGGTGCCGCTGAGTTGAGCCCAACTCATAATAAGCTCCAGGGTGCTCTGCTGGCTTGTTCTTTGTTATGTGCCATTGAGTCACTTGCAACTCATAGCAACTCTGTGTACAAGAGCCCTAAATCCTGCTCTATCCTCTGCCAACCTCACTGTCTCCCACACTCCCACCACCCCAATCACAATCGATCCATCTCATCAAGGGTCTTCTCCTATGCTGTCCCTTCCCTCTCCCAAATGTGATGTTCCTCTCCAAGGACTGGTCTCTTCTTGCAACATGCTCAAAGTATGTCAGATAAAGCTTCAGAATCCTTGACTCCAAGGAACAGCCTGGCTTCACTCTCTCCAGGACAAACCTGTGTGTTCCCCTAGCAGTCCATGGTATATTCAGCATTCTTCTCCAGCACCACAGCTCAAAGGCATCAATTATCTTTCTATCATCCATAGTCACTGTCTAGCTCTCTGATGCAATTGCAAAGACTATAACACGGATCAGGCGCATCTTAGTCTCCAGCCTGACGTCGTTGCTCTTCAGTACTCTTGAGAGGTCCCTCACAGCTGACTTTCCCAATGCAATTCGTCTCTTGATTTCCTGGCTGCTGGTACCAAGAGTGTTGACTGTGAAGCCGAGCAAACTAAAACTGTTAACAATCTCAATTTCTTCACCATCCATACTGATGTTGTCAATTGGCAGTAAGAAATTACACTGACAACCCAAAAACATGCAGTTATAATCCACCAGCTGCTCCATGGGAGAAAAGTGAGCCATCTCCCGTGCAATTTACTGCCTCTGAAAACCTGCTGGAGGGTCAGCTAGGAGTGGGTTCTGAGCAGAAGGTACATAACAACAACAACATGGCTCCGTGGGGTCCTGTAGGATCAGCCCACAGGACTTCCTTGGCGAATGCCCACGAGCAGGTCGCCAGGTCTCTCACCCACAGAGTGGAATGGCTCCTTTACTGAAGGGCTGTTAGCTGTGAGATACAGAATCTTAGAGCCTCGGAGCTCAGAGGTCATTTAATCCAGCCCGCTCATTTTAGAAACAGGTAATCTGAAGCCCTATGATGTTGAGCTGTGTAGCCAAGGTCATATGGCTAGTTAATAATGAAATTGGATCCATGAACCGTATCTCCTGCTCTTTCTGCTACTCTTCAAATCCATGACATTTTTTTAAACCATCAGAGTGAGCCTGCCTTCCTTCTCCAGAAAGCACTTCATTCCATGTGAGGTTCTAAAGATATCACCCACGAAATACTTGGGGACAGTTCTGCTGGGTCCCTGTGCTTCATAGTCCATTCTCAAGCACCCAGTTACTCTAGGAGGAGACATTGCTGTGGGAATATTGTAGAGTTCCTCGTCTTGCCCAGCCATAAAGTGACTTGACCTTGTTTAGGGGGTTTCTAGTTCCTCATTTATGAAACGGGCCTAAGAACAATTCCCTGGGAGGATGTTGTTAGAAGGAAGTGAGTTAACAATTAGTGCTAGAACAGATCATAGATCTATCAACAGGAATGCCAAATCAAAGTGCATTTAAAAGGTCAGTGGTTCGAACCCACCAGCTGTCCTGCAGGAAAAAGATGTGGCAATCTACTTCTGTAAAAAATATGACACTGAAGGAGCTCTGGTGGCCTAGTGGCATGAAGCTGTACTGCAATCCCAGAGGTATGTGGTTTGAATCCATCAGATGCTTTGCTGGAAAAGGAGGGGCAATCACCTCCTGTATCGGTCAGATCTGATTTGATGGTTGTTTTTGTTGTTGTTGTTGTTGTTGTTATGTTCTGTCGAGTCGCTTGCGACTCCTAGTGATCCTATGTACAACAACCCTAAACTCTGCTCTATCCTGTGCCAATCACACTGTCTCTGACACTCCCATCCTGATTATCCCAGTCACTGAATCAATCCACCTCATAGAGGGCCTTCCCCTTCTGCACTGTCCCTCCACCCTACCAAGCATGATGTCCCTCTCCAAGGACCTGTCCCTCCTTGTAACATGTCCAAAGTATGTCAGAGAGAGCCTTAGAATCCTTGCCTCCAAGGGGCAGCCTGGTTTGACCCTCTCTAGGATGAATCTGTTTTCCTAGCAGTCCATGGTACGTTCAATACTCTTCTCCAGCACCACAGATCAAAGGCATCAATTCTCCTTCTATCCTCCTTAGTCATTGTCCAACTCTCTGATGATACATAACAAGTGATAGCAAAGACAGTCTCCAAAGAGACACCATTGCTCTTCAGTACTTTGGAGAG
>NW_006399876.1:7809188-7831120 GCF_000299155.1 Elephantulus edwardii
ATGCCAGTTCGTCTCATCTCCCCAATGCCTAGTATGTCAATATTTATGCGTTCCATTTCTTCCTTAACAATATCTAATTTTCCTACATTTGTGGTTCTCACATTCCATGTCCCAATCACTAGTGTTTGCTTACAACTGTTCCTCTTCCTTTGTATTTCCGTACCTGAAAGCTCAGCTTCAGTTGCCCTTTCTGTTATCTACATGTGTTCTGTTGTACATAGAGGATTTGATGGTATACACACAAAAAATAATAATAAAAATATGGCACTGGAAATCCTACAAGACAATTCTGTCCTACAGGGTCCTTAAAGGTTAGGAGCAGCTTAGTGGCCGTGGACTTAGCTTGAGCTGTGGTAAGCAGGGGATAAATTCCATGGTGGAAATAGAGGAAGCTTGTCTGAGAAGATGGTAGTAGAGCTGACATTGTTGACATTGTGACCAGGAGGAGCCCTTCAGGTAGAAAGGGGACAGCTGAAGCACAGGCCATTGGTGAGGGGACCGGAGGTGTGCTCAGGCCGCAGAAGGCCAGGGTGGCCTGAGAAAACTCGCCGTGACATGAGGTGACTAGGCCACCTCACCCCAGGCCTAGAGTGTGAAGAGCTCAGGGTGGGCGTGGAAGCAGGGGAGCAACACGGTGGAATTTTTTTATCTGGAAGAACTGGGACACACAAGCTGAGGGCCAGTGAGAAAAGGAAGGTGTTCTATGGGAAGGGAGGAGATGGCCTAAGGCTGTAAAATACCAGGGTGTGGAGCAGAGAGAAGAGATTGAGAGAGGCAGAGGAGGAAGACAACAGGGTGTGGAGAGGAGAGATTGGGAGAGGTGGAGGAGGAAGACTAGTCACAGTCTGGTCATGAGGAAAGTGAGGTGGACGGATGGTTTAGCTGGGGAAAGGGGGAAGGAGAAACAGAGGAGGCTTCTCTGAGGAGATGGCGTTGGAGTTGATGTCATATGACAAATGAATCCATGTTCTACCTTGTCTACCTCTCTCCGCTGTCGCCTGAAAGAGGAAATGTAAGACATGCAGGAGACAGGCAGGAGGATGAGTCTTGTCTGCAGGATAAGAGGCTGGGGGCTCTTGTGGGATCAAAACAGAGGGTAGCAATTGGGAAGAGCAAGATGGCGCATGCCAAGGATGTAGAATTGGAAGGCCAGTATCTCAGGGCCAGGCCCTCAGAGAGAACACTACCAAACACAGTGGATGCTAGGTAGTAACTGGAGGAATGGGCGGGGGCCAGGGTGGACAGAGGAAGAGCCTGTGAACACAGCACAGAGAAGACCTGGGTAACCAGAAGTGCCTGGGGAGGAGGGAGGAGACAAAGGGTAAGACCACCCCTCAAGGGGCCATTGTGACGTCACTGGTGGCCTTTGACCACAGTGTACTGAGGTTGAGGGGTGGGGAGGTAGTCGGAATGCAGCAATCCCAGAACGACAGGGAAGTAGGAAAAGATGACAAGCATTCTCTCAAGGGACTTAGCTGTGAAAAGAATAGATTTGGGGCTAGAACAGCAGCGGAAGACAGGGTGAGGATTTGTACTGGGAGGAAATGAACTTGTGTAGGGCATCTAGGAAAGGGTGGACAGAGACGGAGGCCAGGAACAGAGAGCATGGTAGTGCAGGGTGAGAGGCAGAGGAGGGGTCTGGGCACAGGAACAGATGGGAGCAGACAGGACTGACCTGAGCTCAGCTTCAAGCAGAGGGAAGACACTTCTTCCTCACACGGGGAGAGAGGCTTGAGGGGACTGGGGACAGAGAGATCATTTAGAGGGTGTGAGGGTTGGAGGCTGAGGGAGTGTATAAAAATATTCACTCCAGGAATATTCTCCAGGATAGGAAAGGTGTGGCCATGAAGTGGCTTTTGAATCCTCACCCCTTTCTGATAATAGCTCCTTGCAGCCCCTCCAGCACCTTTGAATCTCTGTGCCCAGGCTGGTATCCTGCAAGGGCGGAGTGAGGAGTAGGTGGGTGGTAATGTGTGGTCACAGGAAGCCGCTGCTCACAGCAGAGGTCAGGGAGGACAGCGGGCAGGCCCAGGCACTGCCCACTGCTGCGTTCCACAGGAAGGAGAGAGTCAAGCCATGGCAGTCCCCCTGCAGCCTCAGCCTCGCCCCGCTGGGTCCTTCCTGAGAGACCCAGTCCTCAGTACTCCCCATTTATGGCCAGAACATCAGGCTTAGTCCCTGTGGGACTGGCTCTCAGTGCTCCCCGCCCCCTCATCCCACAACAGCTCCCCTGTTGTAGTTTCCCTGCCTCTCCTGCCAAGGAAGAAGCTTGGTCTCTTGCATTAACTTCCCCTTTTGTTCCTACACACATGCTCCAGCCCTTCCCTAGGAACCCCGTGGGTCCCCACAGCACTAAAGCATGAAGTAAAAGATGACAAACATGACTCTTCTCTCACAGGACACAACTCTGAAGAGATGCGGAGTAAGGGGTTGTGGGCATTCAGTGTTTTCAAACCTCCTGTAAGATAATCTCCCCAAGGTTCCCTTCATAGTTTCCCTCTGAAGGAAGTTTCCATAGTTTTTCTAGGAAGAATCTTTGCTAATGCTGCTGTCCTCACTCACAGACCCCCGTGAAGGGCCATCCTCCTAGGGGCCCTGGGCCAAGCAGACCCACAGGAACTGTTGAGGACAGTTGGTAGGTGGAAAGCCTCTCCTCTGAGTGAGGGATGAGATGGGAGCAGGGTGGAAGGTGAACTCACTTTGCCCAGAAGGCTCAGCCAGTGGGTGGAGGAGGAAAGGGAAGCAGGAGGGCCTGAGGGGAAGGAGCCAGTGACCAGTTTGGGGCAACATTTGGGAAGAGCTTAATCAGGAGATAGAAGAGGCAGCTCTGGAATTGACATTAGGGACCTCGCATGCAGGGCCAGAGGCCAGATAGTAGAGGGAGGTGGTGATGGGGCGGGGCTGAAGCCACATTTGACAGGATGGCATAAAGGGGGAGTTGTGTCTTATTTATGTAGTGCTGCTGTAACAGAAATGACACATACACATTTACTCTTCACAATTAAAATAAAATTTTATTTAAAAAAAAATTATTCTTAGGGAGCTCTGGTGGCCTAGTGGCAAGTAGCTGCACTGCAATCCCAGAGGTGCGTGGTTTGAATCCACCAGATTCTCTGCTGGAAAAGGAGGGGCAATCTCCTTCTATACCAGGCAGATCTGATTTGACAGTACACACACACACTTCTTACAGTTTAGGCGGCTAGAAGTCAGAATCCCTGGCATCAGCATTAGGGGAAACATTTCTCTCTGTGTTGGCTCTGGGGAAGGTTCATCTATCCTTTCATATGTAGCCCAGCATTCCTTAGCGACATCCATGTGTCTTAACATCAACCTTCCCTTGGGTCTAGGAGCTTCTCAACACAGAGACCCCAGGTCCAAAGGACTCACTAAGCTCCTGGCTCTTTTTGCTTCTTGGTGGTGGATCCCTCTGATCTATACTCCTTGTTTAATCTATTAAAGAGACTAACTTAAGAGACAGCCAAATCTTGGAGATTATGTCCTGCCTTATTAACAACACATAGGATAATTACATCAGAACATGAATAGAGGATAGTTGTGTAATACTGAGACGCATGACCCAGGTAATCAAAACATATTTTGGGAGAAATCATTCAGTCAATAATAAGATGGGAATTCAATTTAAGCTGTGCCCTGTGGTTGAGAGAGGAGAAACAAAGATGGAAGAATATGTGCATTTCTTGAGGGTCCGTAGCCAAGCCCTACTTCTACTGGTCTCCCTCTTGATGATGCCCTTGGGTGGTCATGAAGAGGACTTGCACCACCTTCCTTGTGTAGAAGAGAAAGAGGTGGTTCCTAATCTCCTTGTCTGATGCTCAGGGGTTGGGAGTGACAGATGGCCAAAGACCCTCTTTTTCAAGATGTTGACTCCCAAGTAGGTGATTTTGACAGTACTCACATGGAAACATGGTGGTCATTCCTGCTTGACAGCTAGCCTCATCTCACCAGCTCTCTAGCACTGGAGCTGCAGACCTTCCCGGTTTTCCATCTGTATGAGTTTCCTATTGTTGCTGTGATGTTGTTGTTGTTGTTGATTGCTGTTGCGTCACACACGACTCATAGCAATTCTATGAACAAAAGACCTGAGGCCTTTCTAAAACTATTATTTCCTCATGTTCATAGAGTTTCTAGAGGCATGTGGTTTAGGAAGTGGATGTCACTCCTGCTTCTAAGCCTGTCTTAAAACTGGGAGCTCCATCACTGTCCACAATGGGCAGCCATGACAGCATTTGAGACCCCAATGGTACAAGGTTGAGCATCACGGCAAACCCAGATTACCTCAGCACAGCAAATTGACAGAAGATTCTGTATGACTTAGAAGAATGTTCCTCCAAAAATACAGTAACAAGTGATTAAAATAGAATTCCTCTCACCCAGTTCTTAAATACAAGGGCCCACAAGGAGATCTAGTTGGCTGCTGCAATAAGTGACCACAAATGTAGATTTCTTATAGTTCTGGAAGTTAATCATCTAAAATGAGTCTATGGGGTTGTGTTCCTTCTGGAAGCTCTAGGGAGAAATTTGTGTTATTTTTCTGAATTTGAGAGAGTACCCACATCTTCAAAATCAATCTTTAGCATCTTCTCTCCTCTTTGATCTCCTGTTTTTCATGAGAAACCCTATGATTTCATTGGGGCTATGTGGATTATTCAGGGGACTGTCCTGCTAAAATTCCTTAGTGACAGAGTAACATCCCTGTTACTGTAAAATGTTCACAGGTCCTGAGGGTTGTTGTTGTTAGGTGTTGTCAAGTACAACTCATAGGGACTCTGTGAAAAACAGGTCTGAACCCTGTTCTATCCTATGCCATCTTCATCATCTCCGACACACTTAAGCCCCTTGCTACAGTCATTGTGTCCCTCCACCTGGTTAAGGGTCTTCCTCTCCTTCACTGTCCCCCAGCCTTCCCAAACATGATGTCCCTCTCCAAGGAATAGTCTCTCCTAGCAACATGCCCAAAGTATGTGAGATGTCACTTCATCATCTTTGCCTCCAAGGAGCACTCCCGCTGCATCAAGACATATCTGTTCTTCTGTCCATCCACAAAATACTCAGTACTCTTCTCCAACAGTACATTTCAAAGGCCTCGATTCTTCTTCTGTCATCCTTGGCCGCTGCCCAGCTCTCAGATGCATTGCAAGTGATTGGAAAGACCCTGGGCCTGAATCAGGAGCACCTTAGTCCTCAATCTGGAGACTGAAACGTGGATATATTTTTTTTTATTTTATTTTTCATTTCAATGAACATCTACAGAGATTTTGGAATTCCATTCACTCATTGTTGCACCCCTCTCCCTACTCCCCCACCCCACCCCCGTTTGCTCCTCTCCTTCAGACACAAAAGAAAAGCTCCCTCATTGGTACACAATCCCCCACACACATCCCCCAACCCCACAAATATCATCCACTCTGCAACCCTCATTCCGTACTCTTACGATAAACATAATGCCCTAAAATATAAAATATTCTCTCCCCAAAAGACTTTAATGCCGTAAACATATTTCACCCAGTTTTTCTCAGTCTTACCCCCATCCCGATGTCAGCCTCATTCTACAACAGTGGCACCATATAGCATTTGTCCCTTTGTGACTGATATCTTTTGAAACCCAAACCCCAATGCCATTGAAGTGAGTTGAATCAACTCTGCCTTGTCAACCCTCCGTCTGGTTTCTGATGCTGTAGATCTTCACAGGGGCAGACGGCCTCATCTTTGTTCCCTAGTAGGTTTGAACTACCAGATTCTCAGATTAGCAGTCCAACACTTAACCTACAGTGCCACCAGCACTGCTGTCTACCACACCACTTATTCCAAACATGGTCCTCCCCCTGCAAACACACTGTCAGACACAAGCTCATGCTCACACACATTCTTGCCCTTGAAATTCCTTTCTGCTTTGATTTGCCTAAGTCAGTCTTCTGTTGCTTGCAAACAAGAACTTTTGACTAAACCAGAGTCTGTTCCCATTGATTACATTGATAATGTTGATAATGTGGTCAAATACCTGTGTAGCTGTGGTTTCCGTGAATAACGCAGAAAACCTAAAGTCTGTTCTTTTAGAATCTCCGAGGTGCCAGACGAAGGAATCTTGGTGGTGTAGTGGTTAAAACACTTGACTTCTCATCAAAAGATTGGTTTAAAACCACCAGCCACTTCACAGAAGAACAACGTGGCTTTCTGCTCCTGTAAAGATTTTACAGCCTTGATAACCTGTGGGCAGTTCAGCTCTGTCCTACAGGTCACTATGAGTGAATTTCGATTCCACAGCAAGGGGTTTATGTGCCAGGTTCTGTACAGGGGATAGAAAGACGATTATGTCAGACCCCGCTTTACTGCAAGCGATTGTATTTTAGTTTAATTTCATCCGGAAGCAAACTCTGAGACAAAGCTAGATTCAATTTCAAAAAGTAGACTTGGGATGTAGCCCCGGAAGTACCTGCAAGAGAGCAGATACCTGCCCGCACATTCCTGCAGCAGGGATTGGAGAGTCCAGCCTGGCCGAGACCCTCCAGCAGACAGTGCTGCACAGGCCCGAGCGATTCCACCAACTCCCATGTGTCACAGGTCGGGAGCTGCATCTAGGAGCTGTCAACTCCCCAGGGATGCCACATGCTCACAGGTGCAGAGTGGGCTCTAGTGGCCTGAGCAGCCCGGAGCCAGAGGCCCACTGGGAGGGCTGGGGGGCTGGAAAGGCTGCGGCAGGATGCCAGGGCCCAGGCTGGGAAGTGCCACAGAAAGCCCCATGGTGCTGAGAGACTGGAGGAAAGGAGCAGCTGGCTTCAGAAGAGAACAGAGGCCGCTGGACTTGAGTGACTTCAGGGGTTGATGAGCTTTGAACTTGAACTTAGAGACCAAGGCAAGACTACTGGCAAGAGTCCAAAGGTGTAAGTGTCCCAGCTCAGGAATGAATCAACCTGGCAAGAGGGGAAGAATCCAAAGGTGCCCTTTAAGCCTATGGTTCCTGGGTTGACTCCTGAAATTCCCCGTGAGAAACCCCTGTGAGGAAGGTGTGAATACCATCCCTTCTTCCCCCTCACTGACCAAGGGGAAAGTACCACAAGGTCAAGAGTATCACTCAGGGTGCCAGTAAAGCTTTTTAACTGCAAAGTTGGAGATTTGAGTTCAATCAGAGGCACCTTGGAAGAAAAGCCTGATGAACTACTCTTGAAAACTTGGCTATTGAAGGCCCCATGGAGGACAGAGGCTGGAAGAAGCCAGGAAGGACCCTCCTCTGGAACCTTCCAAGGAAATGAGTCCCTCCTGCGGTCCAGGACTGTCAGAGAACAAGTGTCTGTGCTGTCACTTGGCCCATAATGTCCCACACGTTTATAGCAGCTCCGAGGGGCTCATGCAAGGTCCAGGGAATAATTCAGTCTGGAGCCCTTTCCACGCCTCCCCACCTCTCCAGAAACCTCCAGCCGTGCGAAGTAAATTTCATACGACTCTATGAAACATGGCTTACCATGCGCAGAAGACCATGTGTTAAAGGACAAGGGAGCAAAAATCAAAGGTTACGAGAGTTCCTGGAGGGCTGCTGGCCCTGCCCCAGCATCTCTAGGGTCTAAGTGAGCGAGGAAGATACCCGAAAGGCCAAGAAAGGGCAGGGAGGAGGTGACAGCGGCCTTGCAGGGTAAGACGACATTCAGAGTCAGTTGAGGGAACCAGGAATCCGGGAAGGGAGGCAAAGCTCTGGACCCTCTACGTCCTCACCTGCAGGACCAGAATGACTCCTCAGTGAACAAGGCCACCGGTTCAAGGCCACCTTCCTGCTGATAGTAGAGGGTAACTTTACTGGTCCTTCGCTGCCTCCTCCCCAGGTGAACCCTTGCAGTAATCAGCAAGTATACACAATGAAGGCCTGCGGAGCCCTGCTCACCTGGTAATGAACTCCTGTAGCCCCACAGACTCTGTCACACACATTCTGTCACCTTCTACCCTCTGCCTCCCACCCACCTGAAGCCGGGACTAAGGGTCGGCCTGCTGGCTTTGCTCCCCACCCCCAAAGCCCTCCATCCTTGCAAGGTCAAAATTAACAAGTATGCTCTAGTTATCTCCCTAGCAGCTGAAAAGTGTGCCTGATGCACACCCTACTCTAACCTACTCTGCACTCCAGCACCCTCCATATTTCAAGGTCAAAATCAATCTTGATAGTATGATCCCTTTATCTCCCTGTCAGCTGAAAAATGTGGCTGATGTACTCCACACCCCGCCCTCATCCACCTCACCACACCCCCATCCCACCAACCTCCCCAGATATGGTATTATCTCTGGTTCTCTCTGGCTCTGACCAGTGATGTAGACAGGGTAGCCAAGGTTTTAGACCCCGCAGGTGATGATTACCTGCTCTTCCCAGCCAGTCCAGGCAAGGGATTGACCATTTAACCCCTCTCAGCTTTAGCTGTGCCCCGTGGTGCTTGGCTGTGCCCACAGGGTGCAGAAGCAGGGAGTGAACTGTTTGGAAGCTGTTTGTTGAAGGGCGCTCTGAGCATGTTGGCAAGGGCCACAGACGCCTCAGGGGCCTGTTTCTCATCTGCTCAGTGATTGCCCATGGGTGGCCCATTGTAGGTTGGAGTGGACAGCCACAGAGAGGGTCCTGCTGCAGGTGAGGCTGTTCCTTTATCAGGACCCCTTAGATGCTCATGAAGGAGAATCCCAACAGCCTTCCCCGAAGCCAGGGAGTTGGGGCAGCTGCCACCTTCCCTGAGAAGTGGGGAGGAAGCAGGGCAGCGGTGGTGGGCAATTTGCACGCCTGCAGCTGGGCCTTTTTTCAGAAGCTGTTTGAGGCACTGGACACTTACCCTGCACACTCTGGTGGACCAGTTCTCAGTCTGGGCCGCTCCTGAGCACCCCTACCCTGTTCCATCCACCCTCATTCCAGTTAATCCCAACCTCTCTCTCCATTATACCCTCATCACGCAGGACGCAGCTCATGGTGACCACAGAACACTGCCCAGTGAGGCTGGACTAGAGGGAATGGTGGCCTGGGGCTTTGGGAAACTGGGGAGGGAGTGGGAAGAGAAACATGTGTTTAGAGGACAGGGCCCCTTAAGCTGTGCCTTATCCAGGTGTCCCGGCTGGCCGTGCCTCTTGACCCCCCACTGCCCATCACGCCTAGGCAGGATTTACTGCCTGTCCTAATCTCCTGCTGCTGGTAAAGTCGGTTTAGGGTGCAGGGAGGGTGTAGGAACTGCTGACTCCACCCCAGGGGCGTCCCAGCTCTCCATCCTGAGCTCAGCTCAAGCAGTACCATCCTGTCGCTGACCCCAGCGACGCTGTAGAGCCCCCAAGCCTGTAAACGTCATGAGAACAAGTTACCACGTCATTCTCCCTGGGACAGAGGAGCAAGTAAGCACTGGAACACCACGGCTCCTGCCCTTGCAGCCAAGTGTCATGTGGCTGAAATCTGATCTGGGTTAAAGAAGCCCTGGTTTGGTTGCACCGGCAATCAGAAGCTCAGTGGTTCAAATCTACTAGCTATGCCCATAGAGAAAGATGGGCAGTCTTACCCCCATGAAGTTTTAAAACTCAGAAATTTGGTGGAGGGTTGTTAGGAATTAAAAATCAGTGTGGCTCCTGAAGGCACGCAGTTCAAATCCACCAGAAGCTCCGCTGGAGAAGGAGGGGAAATCTCCTCCTGATCTGACAGTACACAACAAGAAGAAAAAAAAAGTGATGGTAGCGGTGGTGGGTTTGGGTTTTGTTGATATGCAATTTGTAATGTGTCAGGCTACTTATGGAAATGTCAGTGGTTTGAAGCCACTACTCTCAGGAGAAAGATGGGCATTTCCTTAAGATGAGAAGCCTCAGAAAACAGATGGACGGTGGTCATGAATTGGAATCAGTAGCAATGCTTGAGGTTTTTAGTGGAGTAATGAATTGAATTGCTATTGTGTATCACTGAGTCTCAACCAAGACACAGCTGACCCGCCAGTGGGTTTTCAGAGGCAATAAATCCCCTGGGAGGAGACTGCCCATCTTTCTCCCACAGAGCAGCTGACACGTTCACACTTTGTGCTTTTGTCCTCTCTCCAATATCTATTCAACCTGTGTACCAAGCAGATCACTTGAGAAGCTGGACTTTATTGGGGGGGGGAGAGTGGCATCAGGATTAGAGGAAGGCTCCCCAGTAAACTGCACTATGCAGATGACACAAACTTGCTGGCTAAAAGTGAAGAGCACTTGAAACGCTTGCTGTAGAAGATCAAAGATGGTTTACATCTCAACATCAAGGAAACAAAAATCCTCACCACTGGGCCAAGATTATGATAGATGAAGAGAAGATTGAGGTTGTCAATGATTTCATCTTTTCTTTGTTTCTTTGTTTATTTTAAAGAGAACACTAAAGAAGCTTTATCGAGGGGGCTCCCTGGAAGGATTCCTTGGTCTGGAGAGAGAGACAGACCAGGGGAAAACCACCTAGTTGATTTTGGTTTGGTTTGGTTTTTTTGTTTTGGGGGTTTTTTGTAGTGATTTTGTTTTGTTTATAACAATTTCATCTTGCTTGGATCCACCGTCAAAATACCCTTGGCTCCAGCAGTCAAGAAATGAAGAAATTGCATTAGGTAACTCTGCTGTCAAGGACCTCTTACAGGTATTTAAGGAATAACGATTTCAGTTTAAGTACTAAGGTGCATCTGTTTCAAGCCATGATCTACAAGGAAGGGGAAAGTGTGAGTGATGGGCTGTTTACACCCCTGTTGTCAGATGCTGTGTCTTGTTTGTTTAAACCTCAGGTGGCCTCTGCTCACTCAGGTCAGTCTCCCATCTCATGGACAAATGGTGTCAGACTTGAATTTCACAAATAGCCGTGAACTGCACCTGTCTTTCTAATAAGACCCTCAGAAAACTGAATTGACACAATGACTTCACCTATGGCTTAAACACAGTGGCTAGAAACTGTGAGAACGGTGCATGCTGAGCTTGGATTTCACTCTGTCTTCCATCGGATCAGACAACAACAGTCTATGAATGCTTCTGAATGTGAGGCCGGCGAGATTTTGTCTCACATACTTAGGGCATATGATCAAGAAGTTTGCTGGAAAAAGAAGACATCCTGGTAAAGCGAGGGGCCAGCAAAAGAGAAGACCCTCCACCAGATGGATTGACACAGGGATTGACCGCAAGGGACCGGCTTAAACACATCAGTGGTTGTGTGGACAGTGCGGAACGGGGCTTCTGTCCATTCGTCCTGGTCCCAATGAGCAGAACTGACTTGCCGTCTACTAACAACTTATTCTCGTCTGGAATGGGGGCAACGTCAGGGCCACATGCTGACCATAGGAACTCACGCCTCTGAAGGCAGAGGCGGGAAGAGACCTCAAGTGATTAGAGCTAAAGCGATTAAGAGGCCCCGCCCCAAGAGAGCTCTGGTGGTGGAAGACAATCAGCCCTCAACTGCAATGTTGGACGGGGCCTCTGCTTCTGTAGAGCTTCCCAAAGCCCACTCGCTGTCATCGCTGTCATAGAGGGCATTGGCCACAGTGAAGCCTCCCGCGTGGGCCATTAGGGGAGGACACCATCCAGTTCCTCCTGCAGAATGGCTCTTGGATGCGGACGCACTGGCCTTCTGCAGACATGATGTTGACCATCCAATACTTTATGCACTGTACCACCAGGGTTTACAGCCCAGAAAGTGGTGTCATGAATCAGATCTCTTTGATGGCAACCAGTAGCCACCCCCCTGCAAGAAACAGCAGATTAACTTCTAACTCACCGCTCTCCGGTTGACTCAGAGCTAATGTTCCTTTGGGTTTTCAGAGGTTGTAAACCACACAGAAGGAGAGAGACTACCCTTGGAGCAACTGGTGGATTTGAACCGCATACCTTTCGGTTGTGTCCATAGGGTCACTATGAGTTGCCTACGACTCGACAGCACTGAACAACACCACTACCTTTGGGTTGAAAGTGCAACTCCTTACTAGGCTTCAAGAATTTTCTCAGAAAAACAGTAATGTCCAAAATGCTGGATTGTTCTATTGACTCCAAAGAGTTATTTTTTTTAAAAAAAGAAATAAATAAAAATTTTTATTTTATACTGGTTTACTTAAAAGTTCGTATATAAAAAAAAATAAGTTCATATATGACTCCAAAGATTTCTTGTGGTAACAACTTTGATGAACTTTTAAAAACAAGCAAACAAAAACAACTCAAGTGGAGTTGTAACCAATTTCTAGCTGTCTGTCCTTCAGGTTTTCTGAGCCTTTAAATCCCTCAGGGAGATGGTCAATCTTCCTCTCTCAGAGGGGCTGGTAGGTTCCCACTGTTAGCAGCCTACTCCTTAAGGACAACGCTACCCCTGCTCCCTCAGCATTTAGAAAAGACCTGCTTTCACTTAAAGCAGTTTGAGATCTTACAGAAAAAGTGCAGCCCCGGGAGAGGTGCCACGCCCAGCTTCCCTGCTGATAACATCTTACTTTGTCTTCAGAGCCTCCCAGGTAGTCCAGCTCTTAGCAACCCTGAGGAGAATGGCGCCATTGTCCCAGCTAATGAATCAATGTTGGTGTTGAGTGGACTGTGACTCACAGCGACCCTAAGCACAATAGCTCTAACCTGGCCCTATCCTGACCCAATCTCACTGTCTCCTAGACACCTATTACCTTTTATCCTACTACCCCAGTCACTGTATCAATCCATCTCACCCAGGGTCTTCCTCTCCTGCACTGTCCCTCCACACTTCCAAGCATGATGTCCTTCTCCCAGCACCAGTCCCTCTTGGCCACATGCCCAAAGTATGTGAGATGGAGCTTCAGAATCCTTGCCTCCAAGGAGTAACTTGGTTTTACCCTCTCCAAGACTTGTTTGTTCTCCTGGCAGTCTATGGTATGTTGAATAATCTTCTCCAGCACCACAGCTCAAAAGTTTCAACTCTTCTCCTGTCTTTGTCCAGCTTTCTGATGCATTGCAAGCAATTGCAAAACCTGTCTCTCAACTGATGATAAACACCAATTGTTTATATGCACAGGTTTTACATGCACCATTCTTTTACCAAATTCAGTGGAAATGTAAGTACTGTTTTGTCATACTTTACTGCCACCAAGTTTAAAGGTGAAGTGATACTTAGAAAATTATTGTGTATTCTGCTATTGGAGTTTGTGTTCAGAATTAACAGTATAAAAAAGAAGAATTAACAGTAATGCTAAATGTTTTGCTTCAAATGTGGGAGTGTTTTTGTTTATTTGTTTAATTTGCAATAAGTAAACTGCCAGGCTTTGTGGGGCTCTGCCAGATCTCTTGAGTCAAGAGATTAATATGAATCATGTCTCTTATGAAAGTGTTTTTCTACATCAGTGTTCTTCATTTAAATGCTGTATAAACTCTACAAACTCTCTTATAAATGTACAGAAATGATGTTAATTATAGAAAAGAGTTCAAGTCTTTTGTGCAAAGCTTAATCTGAGTCATATTTGACTCTGCAACACTTAACCACTGCTAGCTGAGACTAGTGCTGTTATATCTGGAGGAACATTCTTCTACTTTGCACATCGCTCTTTGTCAGTGTACTAAAAGGTAACCTGGGTTTGCTGTGATGCTGAACCTTGTACCATGGGGATATCAGATACCATAATGGTTCCCCATTGTGGACAGTGCTTGGTGGAGCTACCAGTTGTAAAATAGGTTGGGAAGCAGGAGTGGTATCTACTTCCTAAACCACATGCCTCTGGAAACTCTATGAACTTGGAGAAACAATGATAGCTATGGAAAGGCATTAGGTCTTTTGTTCATAGAATCACTATGAGTCAACCTTGACTCCACAGCAATCAACAGAAACAACAATCGATCAAGTGCACCTTAGTCTCTAGACTGACATTGTTGCTGGTTGTGTTTGAACTGCCAACCTTTAGGTTTGTTGGTAGGCACCATTGAGGCAGCTCTGAGTCCTAGTGACCCTGGTTCAACAGCAGGAAGCCCCATGGTCCTGTGTCGTCCTCACAATCTCTGCTGTGCTGAGCCCCTGGTTGCAGTCACACTGTGCACCCAGCACATGTCTGCCCATCATGCTGGAGCCTTCCTCTCTTTCTCTGCCCTTCTGTCTTACCACACATGTTAGGTTGGTAGCAGAAAGCCCACTCACTGTCTGATCACCAGGGCCCTCACTGGGTCCGGGTGAGTCATTCACAGCCGTGACTCCTGTCCCTGTTCTAAGCCACCTTCTGTGCACGTGAACACTATCCACACCTCTTCTGCACAGATAAGGAACCAGGCTCAGGCCACCACTCACTGGGGCCTGGGTGAGAATTCAAGGTCAACTTGGGGAGCTCCAAAGTCAGCACTGTTCCCACAATGCCTAAGACACAATAGAGGGGATCCTGGGAGGGGGGGGGTTGGGTGCCAATGAGCGAACTATGACTCAGTGATCCTGTGAACAACAGATCCAAGCCTTGCTGTGCTGTCCTGCAATATCCTCACAGTCTGATGCCTTCCAGCCCATTGTTACAGTGATGCTGTCAACCCATCTTCTCTCTTTCACCAATCTTCTACCTTTTCCAGCAAGAAGTCTTTTTCCAAGGACTGACCACTCCTAATAACACGCCCAAAGTATGTGAGATGACATTTCAGGCATGCGCACTGAGTCAGCAGTAGTGGGTCTGGAGGGGATGAAGACAGGGATCAGGGCTCTCCTGCTCTGTCTTTGGAGATATGAGGTGCTGTGGACTCACGGACACCCCGGTATATGACAGAACAGCATCCCCCTGTTCCTGTGCCATCCACAACCCTGGGTAATCACACCATGAAAGAGCTTGCCCAGTTTGCACAGAACAGAGTGACCCCACGGGGCTTCCGGGCCTGTCCTCTTTGTGGGTTGTTGTCCTAACAGAGCAAGGGGACAAAAACAAAACGGTGTCAGGGTTGTATCTCTTCTCTGTATGCGTTCAATCTGCATGCTGAGTAAGTCATTTGAGAAGTGGAATTTGAGAGGAATGTGGCATCAGGATAGGAAAACAACTAATCACAATTGTGTGACATCTGTGGAGACATCACAACTTTTGCTTGCTGAAAGTGAGGAGAAATTGAAATATTTGCTGTAGAAGATAAAAACTAGATAAAAAAATCCTCAATGTAGATTACATCACAGTATCAAGAAAACAAGAATCCTCACCAGAATCCTACAGGCAACATCATGAGGTTGTTGTATACCGTAGAGTCTGAACCGACTGATAGCTGACCCTCTGGCGGGTTTTCAGAGGCAGTTAATCACACAGGAGGAGATTACCCATCTTCCTGTGGAGCAGCGGGCGGCCTCGAACCACATGCCTTAGGGATTGCAGCCCACCTTCTCGCCACTAGGCCTCCAGAGCTCCCTACCATCATGTTAGATGGTGAAAAGATTAAAACTGTCAACAACTTCCTCTTACTTGGATCTACAATCAATACCCTTGGGAGATCAGGAGACATATTGTCATGGGAAACTCGGCTGTCAGGAAACTCCAGAATACTGGGGAGTAATGATGTCAGTTTGAAATCTAAGGTGCACCTGATTCAGGCCATGGCCTCTTCGGTCATTAGCTATGTGTCTGAGAGCTGAACAATGAATAAGGATGACAGAAGAATAATTCGTGTCTTGGAAGTGTGGCCTTGGAGCAAGTGCAACCAGAGTGCTCCTTAGAGGCAAGGATGGGAAGCTTCGTCCCACAGTCTTTGAGCATGTTGTCAGGAGGGGCTACTCCTTGGAAAAGTGGAGGATGGGTAAAAGAGAGGAAGACCACCAGCTGGATGGATGGACACAGTGACTGCAGAAATTGGTTCAAGTGTGTCAGAGATAAGGATGGCACAGCTTAGGAACGAGTTCAGGTCTATTTTTCGTTTAGTTGCTATGAGTCTCACTCGACTCGATGGAACCTTCAGCTTCAACAAATGTTTATGGCAGCAGCTGCCGTATTTTTCTCCTCAACAGCAGTCAGTTACCCACTGCTCTGCTAGAGCTTTTTGATCTGATGAGAGTCCAGAGTATTTAAAACCCAAAATGTAGTAAATCCATAAAGGCTTTTCATTCTGCTTCAAAATACCTCTTTCTAGTGTTAAAAACCAAGGTGTCATTTTGAGGACTAAAGTACGGGCGGCCTAAGCCACTTCGTTTCATTTTCACTTGTATCTACAATCAACACCAAGGGTAACAGCAGTCAAGACGTGTAGTAATGGGGGAATCCACTCTCAACAACCTCTTTGAAGTATTAAAGAGCAAAGATGTCAGTTTAAAGATTAAGATGCATCAAAATAACAGTGAGATATCCCTCACTCGAGCGAGCGGCAGTAACAAAGTTCAACAGAACAGTAAATGTTGGAGAGGATGCGGAGAGAGTGGAACTCTTCATGCACTGACAGTGGGATTATAAAGTCGTACACCTCTCTGGAGTGTAGTTTGGCGTTTCTTCAAAAACTGAACACAGAAATCCCATATGATCCGACTATCCCCCTGCTAGGAGTATATCCTGAAGAAATCAGAACTGAGAGTTGAATGGGCATTTTATTTGTACACTTATGTTCATATCTATGGGAAGCCAAACTTTACACCAAATATTATATGAAAATCCTTGTTCAGGAATTAAAGGAATTACAGATTTATAAGTTAGGATTTCTCTTGTGGCAGATCCCAGAAAATGAGCTGTTTGTTCCCTGCAAGACAGGAGACAGCAAGGGGCCCCCTACAGAGGGAGTGTTGCTTCCTGAGCTGGAGTTCACCCTGAGGCATCAAGGTTAATAGTTGGGGGTAAACCAAATTCTTGCATTTGTGAACCCCTCCTTCCTGAGTCAAGCAGAAGGTTTTCAATAGAAAGAGCTTGGCTTCATTTGTATTTAATTCTCTTTGTGATTTACTTCCTGATAATTTTCAATAAAGATACAGAGAAGCTTTGCTTGGAGTCTTCAATTGAGAACTGCTGGCCCCCTGTTTTATGCTCTCTTCTCTATCACATTCCTGACTGTTTGTCTCATTATTAATAATTATAAAATTATTCCATTCTTTGGGACCCTCGGTCTGCAACACATATCAGTGTTATTCACTATAGTAAAAAAAGAGACCCAGCCCAAATGCCATCACCAAACAAATGAATTGAGAAATCGTGGTACATTCATACAATGGAATACTATGCAGCACTAAAGAGCAATGATCTCATAATAAACTCTGTAATTTGGAAGAGACTAGAGAGTATTTTGCTTAGTGAAAAATCTCATCTCAGTCACATAAGGATGAATATTGAGTAAAGCCAGTATTGTGAAAATAGAATACAATGGTATGTATCAATGTTCAAAAGGGAAAAAAGGGGAATAGAAAAAGGAGTTGGGGGTAAAAATCATGGGGAAAGCAGAGGTTAGTGAGTGGAGAGGGGGTAATGAGAAAGGCTTAATGGGACTTAAAAGATGGTGTGATAATTTGCATAAAATAATGATGATATAAAATATCATGTATATCAATTATCATATAAAACACAAAATATGTGTACAAAACACAATGTATATGAATGATAATATACAAATAATTTTTTAAAAGGTGTCATGTTGTTATTATGTGCCATCAGTCACTTGCGACTCATGTTGTTGTTGTTATGTGATGTTGAGTTGCTTGTGACTCATAGTGACCCTTTGTACAAGAGCCCTAAACCCTGCTCTGTCCTGTGTCAACCTCATTGTCTCTGACACACTCACTCCCATCACCCCAATCACTGAATTGATCCATCTCATCGAGGATCTTCTTCTCCTGTGCCATCCCTCCACTCTCCCAAACATGATGTCTGTCTCCAAGGACTGGTCCCTCCTTGCAATGTGTCTAAAGTGTGTCAGATGAATCCTTGCCTCCAAGGAGCACCCTGGTTTCAACCTCTCCAGGACGAACCTGTTTGTTCTCCTGTTTGTCTATGGTATATTAAATACTCTTCTCCAGCACCACTGCACAAAGGCATCAATTCTCCTTCTATCATCCCTAGTCATTGTCCAGCTTTCTGACATATAGCAAGTAATTGCAAGGACTATGGCCTGGATCAGGCATACTTTAGTCTCCAGACTGACATTGTTGCTTTTCAGTACTCTGGGGAGGTCCTTGACAGCAGACTTTCCCAATGTAATTTGTCTTTTGATTTCCTGGCTGCTAGTACCAAGAGTGTTGATTGTGGAACAAAGTAAATGGATGCTTTTAACAATATCAATCTCTTTACCATCTATCATGATGCTGCCAATCAGCCCAGTGATAAGAATCTTTGTTTTCTTGATGTTGAGCTTCAATTCATATTGAAGGCTTCAGTCCTTAACTTTCTGCAGCAAGCGCTTCAGGTCCTCTTCAATTTCAGCAAGTAGGGTTGGGCCATCTGCATAACGTAGGTTGTTGATGAGTCTTCCTCTAATCCTGATGCTATATTTCTCCTCATAGAGCCCAGCCTTCTGTATGATCTGTTCCACGTGTAGATTGAAAAGATATGGAGGTAGGACACACCCCTGGCTTACACTCTTCCTGATTTTGAACCATGCAGTGTTTCCTTGCTCTGTTCTGACGACTGCCACCTGGTCCAAATAAAGGTTTTGCATAAGCACAATCAAGTGTTCTGGGATTCCCATTCTTCTCAAAGAAATGCAGCATAGTTAAAAAAAAAAAGACTAGGGTGCACGTCATCCAAGCCATGATATTTTCAGCTGCTTCCTCTACACCTGAAATTTGGACAGTAACTAAGAATGACAGAAAAACCAATGCCTTTGCATTGTGATGTTGGAGAAGAGTACTGACTAGCTCATGGACTGACAAAAGAACAACAATTAGTCCTAGGAGAAGTGCAACCAGGGTGCTCTTTAGAAGCAAGGATGGTGAAATTCTGCCTCTCATGCATGTTGTCAGGAGGACACATCACCCTAGGAAAGGTGGGGGATCAGACAAAGAGAGGAGACCGCCCCCAAGGTGGATTGACCCAGCGACTAACGATAGACATGAGCATATTGAAGGCTGTGAGGACGGTGCAGGAGAGAGCAAGTTTCTGATCTGTTCATGTTGCTGTTAACGTGCTATCCACTTGCAAGCAACTCACAGATGAACCTTCAGCTGCCTTTTTGAGGCTGGAAGTCGCACAAGCGGAGATTGCCCATCTTCAGAGAAACAGTTGTGGGTTTGAACTGAATGCCTTTGGGAGGGCAGTGGATCTCCTTACCCACTAGGCCACCTGACCTCTGTCGTTCACAGCGAGTCCCTGTGAGTTGAATGGACTCAGTGGCTCCTAACAAGAACGACCGCCCCAGGCCTGGAAATATCTCCTCTGCATCTTCCTTTGCCGAGACAGTTTGGGACTTTCATACCCATATATGATGAGACTTCTGCTTGTCCTACCCCAATCTTTGTCTCTGCGATTGTTTTTTTATGGTGGAACCATGTTGTCTTGGTAACACTTAGAAGTGAGGATGTCGCTGTTTCATCTCAGAGACTTCTCTATGAGGAGAGACCAGTCTCTGGAGAAGGATGTGTCTGGTGAAGTGCTTGGTGAGCTGCAAAGAGGACGACCTTGAAGGCGACGGGCTGACCCAGCAACAGTGTGAAATGACGCACGTGCTCAAGCATGAAGTGACAGCGGCACGGCACAGGGCTTGGCCGTGTTGTTTTGCCTTCACTGGTCCCTACTGCTACAACAGCAGTCTACCTGGGCCTGAGCTGCCTTGTAATTCTGAATAAAAGCACTGAGAGCACATCGACAGGACAGAATTTCAGTTAGAGGACAGCTGGCCCTGGGAGGCCTCTGTGGACCTTGCGCCCGGTCTCCTAACCCGATTGATTCCTTATCTGAGCTTTCAGGGGAGGCAGTAAAGATAGACACCTGCCAAGCTGTTGGTTGAGTCATTAATGTTTATCGCCCAATCAGCAGGGGCTACCTGTTAAATAGCAGAGCTATTTCAATGATATTAGTGTTTTCAGCTCAACTTCTTTTAGTAGAAAATATTGGAATGAATGTAAATGGTCTGTCTCAGTCCCGCTTAACACAAACAAAAACCCAATATTAAAAAACCAGACCCAACCCTTGTAGAACATGTATTACGCCTCTGCCGTTGAGCTAAGCCTGACCCAAAGCCTCCCTGTGCAGGGTTTCTGAGGCTGTAAATCTTTGAACGGGGAGACTTCTCCATCTTTCTCCCAAAAAGTGGCTGGTGGATTTGAACTGTGCACCCTTTGGTTAATAAGCTGACTTGACTCACCAGGAGACACCGAGACTTCTTAGACTATGCACTAGATGGAGGGATTCTCATTACTCTTAGGAATGACACTGGGAGCAAGCCGCAGCAGCAGCTGGAAAGATTAGACGGGAAATTCTAGGGCAATGAATTCACCTTAGTGAGAGAGGAACAATTTCAAAAGGAGATGGTGGTTCCACAGCTTGAAGAATGGAGTCAGTGTCACTGACCTGCCTCTGCTGAAATTGTTGAGTGGGAGTTGATGTTGGTAAGTGCCATCGAGTCACGGGCGACTCATAGTGACCGTATGCACCTGTATAATTTTCGTCCTTTCTCCAAGTTCACAAGGTTTCTAGAGGCAAGCTCTTACGGAAGTGGATGTCACTCCTGTTTCCAAGCTTGTTTTAATCAGGAAGCTCCACCAAACACTGTCCACCAAAGGTATCCATTCTCGCATTTGACTCGTCAGTATCACAGAATTCGGCTTCGCAGCAACCACGAGTTAACCTCTGTACAGCAAGACATACCAAGGTTACACGACCTGAAAGAATGTTTCATCAAAAAGAATTAAAGGCAGGCCTGAGGGCCGCGGAGTTGAGTCACCCACCTTTGGCTTGGGAGCATGACTTTCTGTCCACTAGGCCAACTGCTCTCTCTCTCTCTCTGCTGTTGTTGGTGTTGTTGTTGTTAAGTGCTGTTGAGTCACAGGCGACTCATAGCTACCGTATGATTGAATGTCCTGGAAACTTGTATAACTTTTGTCCTTTCTCCAGGTTCATAGGGTTTCCGGAGGCAAGAATTAGAGTGGTTTTGGTTATATCCTCAAAAGCAACAATAAGTAATTAAAAAGAGTAATCAGAGGGAGCTCTGGTGGCCTAGTGGAAAGAAGCTGCACTGCAATCCCAGAGGTACACGGTTCGAATCCACCAGATGCTCTGCGGAAGAAGGAGGGGCAATCTCCTCCTGTACCAGTCAGATCCAATTTGATGGTACACTCATCATCATCATCATCATCATAAATAGAAAGAATAATAAAGAGTAATCAGAGTCTCTGCGTGGTACAAAGTATTACATGCTCAGCTATTAGCCAGGGGAGTGCCTCAGAAGAAGGACATGGCGATGTTTTTTCCTGAAAGATTAAAGGCATGAAAATCCGGTGGAGGACAGTTCTTAGAAGCACTGAAGGTCCCCCACCGTGGGCTCCATCAACTCTAAGCAGCTTTATTTGTTTGTTTGTTTTTCATTAGAAGTGATAGTCAACTAGATGCAATCGAGACCTAACACTAAGCTCTTCTAAAAGTATTGTTCAGGAGCTCAGGTGGCCTAGTGGCAAGAAGGTACACTGCTATCCCTAAGGCTGGCGGTTTAAATCCAGATGCTCCCCTGGAGAAGGAGGGCCAATCTCTTCCTGTGCCAGTTGGATGCAATTCGACAATACACTAAAAAGCAATTCATTTTAAAAAAGTACTGTTGCTTTTTAAAGTTAAGAATGATGCTCACTGCAATGCAGTCTGAAGGGCCCTGGGGCTATGGTGTGTTATGTGTTGTGCTGATAACTGAAAAGTATACAGTTCAAATCCACCAGCTGCTCTTAGGGAGAAAAATAGGCAGTGTCTTCCTTGAAAATGAGTAAGGCAACGGCAGAAAGACAGACAGCCTTCTAGCCCCGGCCACCCCATCTCTGCCCATGTGTGGTTGATATCAAGTCCAGTCAGCCCAGGTTTGAATCCCAGGCCTACCAATGATCTTTTTTTTTTCTCTATAATTATATTTTATTAATTTTC
>NW_006399876.1:7831691-7851337 GCF_000299155.1 Elephantulus edwardii
ATATCTCTTTTAAACAGTTTTCTCCCGCCTCTGTTTCAGTGCAGTATACATTATTGAACCCATCTTACTCAGTCTCTCCCCAACCCCAAGGACAGTCCCATTCTACAACAGTCCTACCAATGATCTTGAACAAGTTTCTTAAATGCTCTGCACCTGTGCTTCCTCCTTTGTACAATTTAACTTTTGTAACAGTGTCCACCTCATCCAAAACACTGCCCTTGTGTCCATTCCATCTCAGAGATGCTACAGGATGGAGCAGAACTTCTCCCAAAGGGTTTCCAATCCTGTGCATCTTTACAGAAGACTCATGCCTTTCTCCCTGAGAGAGGTGAGTTTGATCTGCTGACCTTCTGTTGTTATGCACCATGAAGTCAGAACTGACTCTTACTTACCTGACCCTCTGGCAGGTTTTCAGAGTCAGTAAATCCCACTGGAGAAGATTGCCCATCATGGAGCAGCGGTGGATTTAAACCAGGTGCCGTTGGATTAGCAGCACAATTCCTTCCCACTAACCCAGCAGGCTTGCTGAAAGTGAGGAGACCTTAAGGCCCTTGCTGTAGAAAACAAAGACTATAGCCTTCAATAGGAGTGGCATAGCAACATCAAGAAGACAGAAGTCTTCATCATTGGACCAATTAAACAACATCATAATAGATGGAGAAAAGATTGAAATTGTCAACAATTTCATCTTACTTGAATCCACAATTTACACTCTAGATACCAGCAGGAGACACCATCCAACCAGATATATGCGCACCCATGTTTATCACAGATTTGTTCACAATGGTGCAGAGTTAGAAACAACCTAAGTGCCCATCAACAAACAAATGGATAGAGAATCTCTGGTATATACACACAATGGAATACTACACTGCATTGAAAAACAAGGACCTCATGAAATATTATACAAAATGGGTGACCCTGGAGGACATTATGCTGAGTGAAATATCTCAGTCACAAAAGGACAAATACTGCATAGTTCTACTGTTGTAAAACAGGACTGACATCGTGGCTGGAGGGAGACTGAGAAAGATGGGATATATTATGTACACTGCATTGAAACAGATGAGGGAGAGAACTGTTTAAAAGGGATATGTGATTAGGTATTATTGTCATAACAGGAGTTCAGAATGAAGGCTGCATAGTGGAGTCGACTTGAGGGGAGGGATTATATAACAATGAACTAATTTTTCTTTTACTTTTCAAAGAGAAGAGCAAACTGGGGTGGGGGGGGAGAGGGTTGGACAGGAAGAAAAGTGCAACAATGAATGAATGGAAATCCAAAGTCTCTGTAAATTTTCATTAAAATTAATAATAATAAAAAATTTAAAAAATAATGAGACATACTGCGTTGGGCAAGTTTGCTATTAGGGATCTCGTCAAATTACTAAGGAGCAATGATGTTATCTTTTTTTTTTAATGTTATCTTGAAGATTAAGGTGCACTTGATACAGGCCATGGTCTTTCCAATCACTTTCTATGCATCTGAGAGCTGGACAATGGCTAAAGATGACAAAGAATTTACACTTTTGAACTGGGTGTTGGAGAAGAGTACTGAATGTCCCAGGGACCACCAAAAGAACAAACAGATTTTAGTGAAAAGTGCAGTCGGTATGCTCCTCAAAGGCAAGGATGGCCTGTTATTAGGAAAGGATACTCCTTAGAAAGGGACAGCATGCTTGGGGAAGCGTGGGGGTCAGCAAAAGTCAGGGAGACCCTTAATGAGCTGGACTGACACAGTGCCTGCAGCAGTGGGCTTGAGTGTCTGAGATGATGGGGACGGTGCAGGCTGGAATAGGATCAGGTCAGTTGTTTATAGGGTCGTTATGAGTCCTACTCAAGTCAATGGCACCTAACAATGACAACAAGGAGTTGCCAGGGCTTGTTTAGTGGTCTAGTGCTTTAATCCCAGCACCACCGCTGAACCTTTCCTTGCCAAGAGAGCCTCGTCCACAAGGATTTACTCTGCTAACCCACAGTGTCTCTCCTGCAGTTCTAATCCACCAGGACCTCCAGCGGAGAAGGAGGGCCTTCTCCTGTGAGATTTACAACCTCCAGACACCCGCTGGAGGGTCCACTACAATCAGTGATGAGACAGAGAGGGTGGAGACAAGGGTGGTCATGGATTTTGCTTTTGATTTGTGAGCAGAACTGCTCCATGGAGCTATCCTGAGCCATTCCGGGGGGCAGCTTGCTCTCACCTGGGTGGAGGGAGAAACCCAGGTCTGCTTCTTCATAGGTGCTGCTGGAACCATTTTATAGCTGACCTTCCAGCGTGTTTTCAGAAGCAGTAAATCACACAGGAAGAGACTGCCCATTTGCCTCCCACAGAGCAGCTGGTGGATTTGAACCCACTGCCTTTGGAAGCACAACTTTACTACCTAATCCTCCGGAGCTCCAGATCTTTGGCTATAACAAACTACTAATGAGTAAATATTAGAAATATTTGTCACGCCTGCAAATCCATTAAGGCCAAGTCAATTCTGTGGAGCCCCTTGGGGCTTTCAAGCCTGTAATTTCTCAACGAGATTGCGTCATTCTGACTCAACACCTAACAGCAAACAACAACACGACAATCACTCAATCTGTAATCAGACTGACACTTTTGTCTCCATCGGAGCTGACTAGTAGATTCGAACTGCTGAGCTTTCAGTTAGCACCTTAGCTGATTGGAGCGCCCCCGGGGCTCAGTCTGACACAGGTTAGCTCTGTAAATGAAGGGGATATACGTGTTACAGGAAGAAAAAAAGTGCTGCGACCCTCCTTGGAAACCTTGGCCTGAGTGACCCTTGCCCCAGATTCAAAGTCCTAGGTGGAAGTGGGGTGGGGTTGGGGTTCAGGTCGGTGACACCCCAGGCTGGGGAGGCTAGGGGGTGTAGGAGGCGGTCCGGGGGCGCAGGAGGCCGGCCCCAGGCTCGGGGCGCGCTGGGCTCTTGGCAGCGGCGCTCGGAGCACACTGGCTGGAGGAGGTAGCAGGCGAGCGCAGCCAGGAGCGAGCGCCGTGACAGTCACCACGTACGTGGTGTCCTCTATGGGAGGGACAGTCGGCGGGCGGGGAGGAGGCGGAAAGAGGAGGCGCCGTGGATAGCTCGCCACGCCCTCGTCCTGAGAGCGCAGTGCCCGAGGAGGAGGCCAGGCTGTCTGGTCACCCCTGTCCCCAGCGGGGCCCAGTGGCCCCAAGCTGTAATCTCTTTGCAGCTCCCCGGCAGCATGGGGGAGGGGGAGCACTAGGGGGACCCCGGGAGATAAAGTGCTCTTTATTTTTAATTTGGGAGGAGGAGTTGAGGCAGGAAGTGTGGAGGATTGAAGGGCAGGGTGTCTCAAGTGGGCAGAGTCCAGACACAGGCCCCCTGAGGAGGTGACTTTCTGGAGAAGCAGCGCTGGAGAGTTCCCAGCTCCCGCCCCCTCCTCAGCGACACCCAGGGAGCCCTCCAGCCCTTGCTACTGGCCTGGGCTGGCCCCCACGGCCCCACTGGGGTCACTTGTTCCTTGAGTAGTGCAGCCAGCCAGGCAATGTCCTCCAGGCCCTGCCCTTGTCCCCATTGCCCTCTCCCCTAAAGTGTTGCTGGGTGCCCAGCCACAGTGTCTCATTTTCTGGGAGCATTGCCCAGGTGTTTCCCTGATGTTCAGGGTATTTTGATTTAGGTGAATTATATACAAGCAGGGGTGGGGTGGAGGAGAGGAAGGTGGGGGTTTTCTGCTCAGGAAGCTCGCCTGCCTGGGCTACTCACTGCACCCAGCGAGCAGGGGTGGAGGTGAGGTGAGGGCAGCCCAGGAGTAAAAGGTCCTGGGCCTCAAACTCAGTCACTTGACTGGAATCACATGGGGTGGTGCAGCGTCAAAATTAAAACCAGGGTCTCCCACCAAAGTAGACGACCCTGACCAATTACTGTCAGGTTGGTTCTGCTTCATGGTGACCTCTTGTGGTCACCATAGAACTGTGTTCCGTTTGGTTTTCTATGCTGGCTTTTCAGAAGTGCAACTCCAGGTCTTTTTTTTTTTTTGAACACCAGGTCTTTATTTTGAGGAGCCTTCAGGTGGCCAAGACTAGACTAGTATTTAACTCTGTGCATCATAACAAACTCTAACACTGCGAAGAATGGAAATCTAAAACAATTATTGTGCTTATACGAAACCCATACCTAGATCAAGAGGCTGTTGTCCCAACTGAGCATAGAAACATCACATGTTTTTAAATGAGGAAAGGTGTGCATCAGGGCTGTATCCTCTCTTCGTACCTATTCAGTCTGCATACTGAACAAATCATTAGAGAAGCCAGACTCTATGAAGAAGAATGTGACACCAGGACGGGAGGAAGATTCATCAACAATCTGCATTACGCAGATGACACAGCCTCGCTTGCTGAACGTGAGGAGAACTTAAAGCCCTTGCTATGGAAGATCAAAGACTACATACAGCCTTCAATATGGATTACATCTCAGCACCAAGAAAACAAAAATTCTCATCACTGGACCAATACGCGACGTCAAGATAGACGGAGAAAACAATGAAACTGTCAGTGACTTCATTTACTTGGATCCACAGTCAGCACACTTGGTACCAGCAGTCAGGAGTTCCAGAGACATTGTATTGGGAAAGTCTGTAGTCAAGGACCTCTCCAAATTACTGAAGAGCAATGATGTCACCTGATTAAAGTCATGGACTTTTCAATCACTTGCTATGCATCTAAAAGCTGGGTACTCAGGACAACAGAAGAACTGATGCCTCTGAATTGTAGTTAGTGAAGAGTACCGAATGTCCCATGGACTGTCAAAAGAACAAACAGGTATGTCTTGAAGAAGGCGCAGCCAGCGTGTTCATTAGAGGCAAAGAGGTTGATGCTTTGTCTCACATACCTTGAGAAGGTTGCTGGGAGAGGCCATTCACTGGAGAAGGACATAATGCTTGGAAAGGTGGCAGGTCGGTGAAAGAGAGGAAGACAATCTGGTGGCTGAACACAGTGACTGCGGCAATGGACTAAAGTGTATCGAGATTATGAGAATGACACAGGGTAGGACAGGGTTCAGATCTGTTGTTCAGAAGGTCTACTCAACTCAAGAGCACCTAACAAATGGGTAGACTCATAATGTTGTCTTTACTTGTTTTGGATTTTTTTATTAATTTTAATGAACGTTTACAGAGACTTAGGAATTCCATTCATTCAGTTTTGCACTTTTATTCCTGCCCACCCCTTCCATCTTTACTTGTTTTTCCCAGAGTTAATGGAAAAGTAGAGCGTCTCCAAAAGAGGGGAAGACCCTCAATGAGATGTATTGACATAGTGACTGGCAACAGGAAACAGCGAGATGGATCATGACGGGAAGCATGGGGATGGGATAGGGAGGACAAGGCGTCTATCTTTTATTCATAGGGTCGTTGATATGAATTAGGGTTCATTTGGTGGCACCTAAAACAACACGCAGACACTAAAGACTCAGGACAGCAGGTTGCTTCTGCTATCCACTCGGACCAGCCATTCCAGGCCTTGGTTTGTCTTTTCTAGAATGTTGGGATGAGCTCGATTCTGAAGGTGAGGGCTGGCAGGGATGATGTCCTAGGTGGGGACAGTGGTGTCCTAGGTGGGGACAGTGGCAGAAGGTCAACCCCCTGTCCAGTGGGCTCCCTGCAGAGCTGGGGGCTGCTTTCCTTGCACCCTTCTGCCCTCTGCTGGTCAAGTCCCACAATCCAGCCAGCACCCAGGGAACTCCTGGGAGGGTGGCCTGGTACTTGTTCAGCTCTGTCTCTCATGTTTGATCAGGCTGTTTATCTTTCTGATCCTCAGTAGCCTCCTCCGTAAAGTGAGGTATCGTATGGTGAGTACTGAATGAAGCAGGGTAGGTAAAAGTCCCCTGTGGTGCTTGGTAAGACCCGGGGGTGGAACCCAGGCATAAGCAAGCACTTTGGGCTGTGCTAACTCATTTCATTCTCTCCAACTCTCCATTTTACAGATGAGGAAACAGACACAGGGCGAGTGCCAGTGACTCGTCCTGGTCAAATAGCTGGGAGATTTCACGGTGAGGATTTTCACCCAGGCAAATTGGTTTCTGTGTGTAAAGTGACGTAGTAAAGCTCTTAGCTTGGAGCTAGACAGATAGTGTTATGAATTGAATTGTGTTCTCCCAAAATACCTTAACACAGCGACTGTAACAATGGGCTCAGGCGCATCAGGGATGCTGAGGAAGGCACAGGATAGGGCAGGTTCAGACCTGTTGTTCATGGGTTGCTAGGAGTCATAGTGGACCCCGTTCCCCTAACAACGCTGATGGAATGCAAGGAGCTCTACCGTTGCTGTTGTCGTACAGAGGGAGCTGTGCTGCTAACAAACCCAAAGGTGCCCTCTCTGGTGGTTTGAATTGAATTTACCAGCAGCTCCTTGGGAGAAAGATGAGCAATCTCCTCCCGTTAGATTTACAGCCTCCAAAAATCCTCTGGAGGAGGGAGCTCTGGTGGCCTAGTGGCAAGAAGTTGCACTGCAATCCCAGAGGCACGAGGTTTGAATCCACCAGATGTGCGGCTGGAGAAGGAGGGGCAATCTCCTCCTGTGCCAGTCAGATCCAATTTGAGGGTACACACACACACACACACACACACACAAATAATAATAATAAAAAATATCATCTAGAGGGTCAGCTATGAGTCAATTCTGACATGAGGGCGATGACCTGTAAACTAAAGGTGGAATGCAGTCCAGTTAGGAACCAATGTAAAGGGAGTTTCCCTCGGGCGTGGCCTGTATTATCTTTTAACCTCACAAGAGCTTGAAGGACGTGCCACCAGAGTGCTCCTTGCAGGCAGGCAGGATGGCACCTTGTCTCACTTACTATGGGCATATTCTCAGGAGGAAGCCGTCCTTAGAGAGGGACATCAGGCTGGACAAGGTAAAAAGTCAGCAAAAGAGAGGAAGGCCCACGATGGGATGGACTGACACAGGGTCTAGCAAATCAGGATGGGGCATATAGGGTTCATATCTACAGGACAGCACCTCATAAGACCACCACCACCACCACCACCACCGCAAGAGTTAAAAATTACGAGTTTGAGTTGCGGTTAGGGGTAGGCCAGCAGGGGAAGCACAGAAACAGCAGGAATGAATCACCAAGAATGGAGTCTGTCTGTCCTTTTAGACCTGGAGGCCCTGGACACTGGGGAAGGCCAAGACACAGAGAGACCAGCAAGAAATGCCTATAGATGCAAAGGGAGCCCAGAACATTCTTTCAGCACCAACAGAGAAACAGGTGCCTTCCTCCCGGCCTGGCAGCCTATGGATGCCAAGGGAGTCCAGGACCTTCCTCCAGCACCAGAGAAACAAAGGCCTTCCCCCCGGGCTGGCACCCTGCATTGGACTTCTAACTTCCTAACCTGCCACTTTTGGCATCTGTCTCTGTTAAAGCTACACTAGAAAACCAAGACAAATATCAGGTTGTGACAAGATTCAGAAAGTCTTGAGACCTCAACTTTTAAAATAACTGTACTTAAATTATTAATTGAAATAGGAACCATTACAATGCACACGTTTTTGCCAACAAGATACACGTTTGTTTATTCTGGGAGCACAAAATCCCAGTAATCTGGAGTGGACCAATTCTCTGACAGCATTTTCAGGGGCACCTGGGTCACTGAAGTCTCCCCTGCAAAGCCTTGTGGAGGTGCTTTGAAGAAATGGTGGTGGGTGCGCACGAGGTCACGAGGTTTGCGGACCAAGTCCTCAAGTGTATGGAGCGCTGTTTGTGCGTCAGGCAGCAGATTGCTGTCCTGCAGAAGTATCTGGTCTTTTCTGGTGACCAAAGCCCTGCAAAGGCTGCAGATTTCAGCACATTTCGTGGCAGCACTTCTCTGCTGTAATGGTTTTACCTGGATTCAAGAAGCGATAGTGGAGTCATCCGGTGCAGACCACCAAACACTCTGCAGACCACCCTTCATATGGTGCACACTCTAGTTTAGGGCTTCAGCCTCTGAACTGAAGTAGTCGGTGCTGGAAGAGGCTCCACTTGTCATTACGCGTTACAGTGCAGTTGGATCTTTCTAAATTGCGCTCAAGGAGCGCAGAGCAGACTTTCAAACGGCGGCGATTGCTTTGGTTTGAGTTCTCTCCACCGAGCCTCTTCACCTCTCCAATTTGGAGTTCACCAACATCTCTTGTCGTTTTGAGGAGGCCAGCTTCTTTTAGCGCCCTCCGCTTGTCGATGTCAACTTCCAGGGGCTCCAGATTTGAAGTTTGCATTTGAGTTCTTCACCGCCTTAGAATGAATATTTGAAACCAGTTGTTGCATCTTTCATGGCCGCTTCCCTCGTCCCAAACGTCACTGATATTTTGAGCTGTTTCGGCTGCAACTGGAGCCGAGTCTGAATTTGTGAAAATAGACTTGGCGAAAATCTTGCTTTGGCATCACAGCCTTAAAAGGGACACAAATGCAATTTATATTTAAAACAAACTGCACAGAAAGAACGAGCATAAAATAAAGTTTAAAATGCTACATATCATTTGATATTTTGTAATAAGATTTATTATTATATTATTACATAAAGATCGAGCAACTGAAAGCCTGAATTGGTTTTGAGACCACTTAATACAGCCAGAGGGTTCTGATGGCCTAATGGTGAGAAGCTGCGCTGCAGTCCTGAAGGCACAAGGTTCAAAGCCACCAGCTGCTCTGTGGGAGAAGGAGGGGCAGTTTCCTTCTTTGGGGTTAACTGCCTCTGAAAACCCACTAGAGGGACAGTTATGGGTCGGTTCCAACTAGATGACACACAACAACAACAACAACAACAATAATACACCTAACAGCTGTTCACAGATTTCTGGGTTCCTCCTGATGTTGGGGCCCAAGGTGCTGCCTGGGTGGAGGGAGGACTCTGAGTCACAAATGATGCACTCCACCCTGTTGGCTCCACCTGAAGAAACCAGGGTGTGGCCTGTCCTTCTGGGTATGACATGGGGTCCCCCATCCCTGCCCCCTGTGTTCCCGGCAGACAAACCAAAGCGGGGGGTGGTGCGGGGAAAGGAAGTTTGGTTTGTGGCTTGCGGCCCCAGCTTCCCCCAGCCTGCCCCCAGTACCCTGCCAGGAGAAGCTGGGGGAAGGGAAAGATTCTTGTGAACCCATGTTGCTGGGCCAGGCCTCCAAAGTCTGTCATACCGAGCCCTCCTGGACACCTCGAATAGCCTCATGTGGGGCCCCGGACATCCAGGGCATGGAGGAGGAGAGGGACCGAGAGCAAACCAGGTCCTCCGGGGCTGCCTCTGCCAGGCCAACCCTCCTGGGAGAGAGGGGGTAGTGTGGCCTGCCCCAACTCCCCAGTTTCCACACGGGGGCGGGGCCACATTCCTGCCCCACCTGCCCTCCCGGAGTCCACCCAGAAGTCACCCACCCTTGACGTGTGCTGGCTTGCTTCGTGTGTCTAGAGGGTTGCAGCTGTCCAACTGGTCTCCCTGGGCCGCCTCCTCCCTCCTGGCCACCTGTCTGGTCGTGTTGCCAATCTGTCATCTCTGGAGGCCACCCTGGAGGCCACCCTAGCCTAGTCCAGAGCTCGGGCAAGAGGCACTGCAGAGAGAAGGAATGCTTTGACACGCATGCGCATGCAGCAGGTGTGCGTGTGTCTACAGGTGTGTGGATGTGTGGAGGAGACACACGCATGCACTCCAGCAGGTGTGCGTGTGTCCACAGGTGTGTGGATGTGCAGAGGAGACACACGCATGCACTCCAGCAGGGGGGTATGCGTGTGTTTCCACAGGTGTGTGGATGTGCAGAGGAGATACACGCATGCACTCCAGCAGGTGTGCGTGTGTCCACAGGTGTGTGGATGTGCAGAGGAGACACACGCATGCACTCCAACAGGTGTGCGTGTGTCCATAGGTGTGTGGATGTGTGGAGGAGACACACATCCTCACTCCACCAGGTGTGTGTGCACGTGTACATGAGTGCGCAGAGTGTGGGCATGTGCACATCTGCTTGACAGGATTTGAGGGGAGGTTGACCAGAAGCACACTTCATGGCATGCCAGGGGAAGCAGGCCACCTCCGCTGGGTACGGCCTGAGTGTTGGGTGTCCTGGGGCCAAGGTTGGGAAGGTGGTCATGGGCCAATCACCACCATCTTTGATAAGGCGGATGAGGCCATAAATATTAGGTCACCTGGAGAGCCCAGGGCAGGACAGACCTGTCCAATCAGGTCTCCAAGCTGTAAATCCAAATGGAAGCAGTCTGTCACCTTGTTCTGAGAAGCAGCCAGTGGGTTGAAATCACCAACCTGCCAGCTAGCAGGGACCCTGGCTTAGGCAGGAGCAACTTCCCTGGGAGATTCCCCTGGAACAGACAGGACACTGCGGATACCGGAGAGAGGCTGCTAGTGGGGAGAGGGTGGTCAGAGAGTATGTGGAATATGTACATCCTGAAACTCCTACATGAGCCCTGGTGGTGTAGTAGGTTAAGTGTGTGTGTGACTCCTGACTGAAAAGTTGGCTGTTCAAATCCCCCAGCTGCTCTGCAGATGAGGAAGGATGATAAGAGTCTCTTCTCATTGAGGTTTAATCTCAGAATCCTGATGGAGGGTACCCCGGAGTCCAAGCAACTCTGTGCAGTGCGTTTGTGGGTCTGAGATGGCGTGTGTTTTTTTTTCTTTGATGCTCATTGCACCCATGCAGGGTCCTGACCTCGCCCAGGCACATGCCCTCTTCCTCTTGCCTTGGCCCCAGAAGCCCCTTCCCTTTTTCCTTCCCCTGCACACCTCTGGAGCCCCCACTGCCCAGCCTCCATGCTCTCTCTTCATTCCAGAGCCCTGCTCCCCTGTGGTGGCTGGGGGTGCGGGGTGGAGGCCGGCCAGTGGAGAGCTGGCTTGACACTCTGTCCTGGTTCTGGCCACGTGACCTTCAGCAGGCCACTTCAACACTCTGTCCTTATTGGTAGCTTCTGTGAAATAGGTCCAAAAATACCACCTCACTGGTCCAGACATGGAGGGTACCTGGTTCTGCTGGGCTTTAAGGCTCACCCAGCAGGTGTCCTGTCCTGGCTTTCCTGTGAGCAACTCTGCTACCACTGCGGGCATTGGCAAGCTGCCTGCTCCTACGGCCTTGCCCTGCCTTGTTGAGACTGTGATGGTGATTGGCTGTGGTGGTGGTGGCTGTGGCTGTGGTGGTGATGGCAGCTGTGGTGGTGACGATGTCTGTGGTGATAGCTGTGGTGGCGGTCGCTGTAGCAGCAGTGTCAGTGGTGGTGATAGCTGTGGTAAAAGGTTTTTCTGGCTTTCTGTTGTCACTAAATTGTGAGTCTTTTGGGGCTAGACTTGGGTGGTCAGGAAATAGTGTGACACGGTTGGGGTGGGGAGGGCAGAGCAGGGAACCAGGGGAATTTAAGGGCAGCAGATAAGGGCGGAGGTGTAGGCCTAGAGATCTGGGCTAGAGGCCCCAGGGCAGGGACTTGGGGTAAGAGCTCAGTGCTGGGGTGGACAGTTTTGGGGTCAGATAGTCAGAACTGGACACTTAAGAACCTGAACAAGCTACAGGGCCCTGTCTTCTTATCTATGAAGTGGGCGCAGTAACAGGCCAGCTGGTGGGGACTGCTCCTGCTGGGGTGTGGTCTATATACGCTGCCAGTGCCCACTCTTCCAGCCCTCTCAGAATTCAGGCCTGGACACTTGCACCGTGTAACTGAACTGCCCCACAGGTCTCAGGCAGCCCCTTCCAAGCAAAACCAAACGTGTGTTTTCCAGCACCGCAGGCCGGCGCAAAGCTGAGACACTCGACTTCCTGGAACCTGACCTGGGCCTTCTTTCAGGTTGAGATGACAGATAACAGATGAGAGCCAGCTCTGCCTTCCGCCCTTGTTCAATCAGAAACAGCTCTGGTGAGGGACCCCTTTAGGCCGAATGAAGGGCCAGGTAGACCAGGTGAGGAAGCAGGTAGACCAGATGAGGGATTGGCCACGAGGGCCCACGCAGGCCACGGGAAAGTGTACGATTCAGGTGAGAGCTGAGCCGCACTGGGTGGACAGCACTGGACACTTGTGTGGAGCCCCCTGCCTGGACTGCAGGCCGCTGTCCAGCCTGTTCTCCCGGCCTGACCGGCCCTCCCCCAGCACACCCTGAAGCTGAGATGTTCTTCTTTATTTCTCCTTTCTGCCTTCCCAAGCCCAGTTCAAACATGACCCTTTCTCTAACCTCCCGAGACCTCAGAGGCTATCACACTGACACATCAGTGCATCTGTCTTCTTGCACTGGACTTGGATCTCCTGACGGTCAGGGTCCTGGTCCCCCGAATCCTCAGCCCCTAGAAGGTGGGGCCGCTGAATACAATGTTTCAGCTCTAGTCAAGAGCAGACCTGGATTCGAATCTCAGCCTGTTACCCTCTTCAAGCCTCAGTCTAAGGACAACCACGCCCTTCCTCTAGGAGTGCTGTGGGGGTGGAGTGACAGATGCTGGCCAGGTGGCAGCCTGGAAGAGGTGTGCTGGAAACGTGGGGTGAATTGCCTAGAACTGGGCCAGACTGGTCACTGCATTCTTTCTATAGGTGAAGATAACGTGCTGCTGTCAGGAGATCTAGACACCGGCCAGGCCTCTTCCCTGACAGGGACGGACTTCGGTCACCGATTTCCTCAGTAGCTGGTGAGCCCACACTATGACAGGAGCTGGGATCGTGACACAGAGAACTCAGTTTGGGCCCTCAGGGTCTAATGGGGCCATGCTCAGGGTCCCCAGGTGGCATGTAGGAAGGGCCCTAACCAGCCTGCCAGGGTGGTCGAGGAAAATGACCAGAAAGGATCTGCTTTCCTGGGAATGCCGGGTTCCGTGATGGTGACCTGAGAGGCCTGTGGGATGCTGCCTGGGGTCCTAAAGGCAAGTAGGATGAGAGGAGGCAGGCCAAGGGGCCTGAGAGCATGGATGAGTAAGTGGGGAAGTGATGGACTTGACGCTTGTGGGAGTATAGGTTGGTCTCAGTCTTCTCATCTGATAAATGGGAAGAGTAAGTTCTGCCCTGTTGCCTCTTACCTCTTGGCAGTGTTATGATTATTAACTATGAGGTGATTAAACAGACACAATCCCAATCCCACTGCTGCCCAGCCGATTCCACCATCAGACCAGAGCAGAGGACTGTCCCATGGGGTTTCCAAGGCAGGCTGTCTCCTCTTTTCCCCACGGAGTGGCCAAGGGCTTCAAACCTACGTCTTCTTGGTTAAGAACCAAGCACTTAGCCACTGTGCCACCAGGGCTCTTATTAAAGAAATAAGTAAGTAAATGCAGTCGTGCTTTTGAGCCTCTCATGAGCACCTACTGTGTGCCAGGTTCTCCTAGCTGCATTCACAGTCTGTGTGAGGTCCCATGTCACAGACGAGAACACTGAAGCTCAAGCAATTTGCTCAATGTTGTGGAAATAGTATGTACCCAAGTGGCTCCACTCCAGAGCCTATAAGAGGCAGACTCTCAACGTAAATGGGGAAAAAAGAAACAAAACACAACAAGCCACGCAACCAACCATGAGCCATGCTGTTAAGTGTTGCTATTTCTGTCACAGACCACTGATGTGTGTGTGTCCTGGGGAGGAAAAGAGGCAGATGGTCCAGGAAGGCACCGGAAACGACCACCACGTGGTGCCAGTCTGCATTCGGCTGCTCTACTCTGGGATGTGTGTCCAGGGCTGGAAGGTGGAAGTGTGGGAGATCCCCGGTGATGCACGGCCAGCCGCCTGTAGGGGTGAAGGGCTTGGGCAAGTCTCAGAGGTTCTGCTGCAGTCCAGGGACCCCACGGCCAGGCCAGTCTCGGTAGTAAACGTAGTAAACATCTGTCTGGGTGGCAGTTCAGCCACCATCGGTGACATGTGACTGGGTCCAGCCAAGCCAAGGTGGCGGAAGGAGTGCCCACTGAGAACGTGGCATCGGAGAGCCTGGTGGGCAGTGGAGGTAGGCTGTGGTGGTCCGGCAGGCGGTCATGTCATCAAACAAAAACTCCTGGTAACCCGGCGCCAGAAGTTGCGCCTACGGCTGCTGAGGGCCACTACAGCCGCCTTCTGGAAGACCGCATGGACGTTGTCCTGGAGCCGGGCTGAGCACTCGAGATAGGCCACAGCGCCCACAGACCTCGCCATCTCCTGGCCCTGGCAGGAAGGACAGAGCTGCCATGAGATGAGGGCCCCTGGTGGTCCTCACGCCCAGCCTCCCCTGGCACTGACCCCAGGGCAAGCCCGTAATAAGAGTTTTCCAGCCACCTTGCCTCCTCCCAACTTACTTGACCAAGCCCTCATGTCTCCTACCTCTGCTATGGGTTGGGTCTCTGTGCCTCTGAAGACACCAGTAAACTAACTTCCCTGACTAAGCAAGGCCCCAGCTGAGAAAACTGGGTGACCTCTGTTGGGCCTCAAGTTCTCTATCTGTGAAATGAGTGGGTGAGATTAACTTCCTGCCTCCTTCCCTCTCTCTCTTCCACAAGTGGAATTTTCTAGAATATTCTAGGAGCTTCTGACCTATGACAGCCTGATCCCTATAACCTGTGCCTGCCGGTCACCTGGGGCCCAGAGGCTGGGCAGGAACAGTAGATATGTGTCAGGGATTCCCTCTTCGAGCTCCTGCTCCCAGCCCTCTGGCCCCCCACTCCTGCCTGGGTGGCCTACCCTGTTGTAGGTCACTGGCTCCAGCCCATTCTTCCGAAGCTTCTTCACCAGCGATTTGTCCTTGCGCAGGTCCGTCTTGCAGCCCACAACTACGATGGGTGTGTGTTTGCAGAAGTGACTCACCTCCGGGTACCACTGTGGGGAGGGGGCGTCAGGAGCACTGTCCCTCGGTTAGGGACAGGTCTCACTCAGGCCACTCTCCTGTTCCCAGGCTGGACCCTAGCAATGAGGGTCAGCACAGCACGTCCAACATTCAGGGTCCAGATAAACGCATCCACCCCCAAGCCCTCTGAAGCTGCTGGCATCAATCCATTGAACAGATGCGGAAAGTGAGGCAAAGAGAGATGATGTAATTGGCATTGGTCATACAACTGGAAGTGACAGGATTATGTGCCGAGGGGGTGAGGCCCCATGCCCAGCTCCTACTTGCTCCAGATGTCTGTTTCTGGGCCTGGTAAGGTCTTTTGCCTCCCAAACTGGGCAAAATATTTAGAAGAGTTAGTGATCCTTTCAAAAAGCTAGGGAAGTGGTGGTGGCAGTGCCTGGCTTTTGCAGGCCTGTGGGCGGGAGCGCCCCTGTCCTGTCAGTGTTCTGGAAGTCAGAGGAGGGCTCTGGGGCACGCACCTGCAGGAGGGCGGGCTGCTCAGCTCCTTTGTTCAGGAAGTTAGCATTTTGCACTGGGCCTGTTTGAAGCTGGAGACTCCAGAACTGAGCCTCTGTGGGACGGGTGAGTCTGTACCCCTTGCCCGAGTGGAGTGTGGCTGGGTCCCCTGATACAGCCTACCCACTCTAAAAAGCTGCCCTGAAGAAGGTGTCCTCTGGTGCCCCCCACCTGGCTAATCCAACAGTGAATTCCCACCCTTGGCCCTCATCCGACCTGACTGTCCCAACAGCCTGGACGCCAGGGGTCAGGCCTACTCTGGGGCACTCTAGGTCATGTGTACTCCACTTTGGAGGCCCACCGGTCCCAGAATCCCAACAGACAAGGTAAGTTCAAGGTAAATTATGCTCTGCAGTGAACAATTTCACATCTATCACCACATCAAAGACTCAGCTTCTGACTGTGGCTGGGGCCTACCTCCCCGACCTACCAGCACCTTCCTCCAGAAGTGGGATCTGTGTTTACTTACTAATCTGTGGTGAACAATTTCACACGGGGTTCAGTGCACTTTCTATTCATTGTTTTAACTGAGTTTACAGATCAGCCCCTTATTGTATATTTCCTTTCACCCAGCTTCTCTAACATCCCTCCTTCCTTTCTCATTTCTGTCAACAATCCAAAAATGATCGTATCCACGTGTAAGCTTCTCCTTAAGCCTTTTATAATGGTCTTATATTGTACTTGTTCTTTTGTAAATGACTTAGACCACTTACGTCATAACTGGTTCTGGATTCGTCCACATTGTGCAGTATCTCACAGACTCTTGACTGGTTTTTAGTGCTGCCTGCTACTCCAGTGTACAAATGGACTATGGGGTCTTCAGCCATGCATCCAGTGATGGACACTTGGATGGTTGCCAATTCTCTGCTATTGTTTATAATGCATGTTGCAAGGAGGGACAGGTCCTTGGAGAGGGACATCATGCTTGGAAGGGTGGAGGGACAGTGCAGGGGGGGGGAAGACCCTCTATGAGATGGACTGATGCAGAGACTGGGGTAATGGGGGATAGGTGTGGCAGAGACAATAAGGTTGGCTCAGGATACAGCTGGGTTTAGGACTGTTGTACATACGGTTACTACGAGTTGCAAGCAATTCGATGGCACCTAACAATAAACAACAAATAATGCTGAAATAAACGTGGTGAGTGTGTGTCAGTTTGCATTGCCCCCTTTGCTGGTTGGGTAAATACATAGTAAGCAGTGGCTTGCTAGATCAAATGCTGTTTCTATCCCAAACTTTTTTTTAAATTATTTTTGTGTGTGTGCTGAAAAATCAGATCTGACTGGTAAAGGAGGAGTTAGTCCCTCCTTCTCCAGCAGAGCATCTGGTGGATTCGAACTGCGCAGCTCTGGTATTGCAGTGCAACTTCTTGCCATTAGGCTACCAGAGCTCGCCTATCCCAAACTTTTTTAGGAAGCTCCAAACTGCTTTCCACAAAGGCTACTGAATTTTACATTCCCACCACGACACCTCTGTGAAGCTGTTCATTACAGATTACCGAACAGGCCTGAGTTTACCCTGTTGACTGGGCAGTCCGCTCTGGTCGCCACTGCTCTGTTCTCTTCTGGTCTCACCAGTCCTCCTCCTCCCCCTCACTCTTCTTGCCCAGTTCCTCTCTCTCCAGGGACCCTCTGTGCTCCAGGGGCCTCACTGCCCTGTGGACAGCTCTGCACGCCTCTTCCCAGCCCACCCTACCTCTTCCACAGCTGTGGGGTTTCAAACCACTCAACACTTTCACCTGACTGCCCCCTCAGCTCCTGGAAAAACCAAGTTCATTGCCATCAACTCCAACTCATGGCCATCCCATGTGCTATCCAGGGGAACTGCTCCCCAGTTTTCCTGCCTTGATGGTGCAATGGCTAAGTGCTTGCTGCTAACTGAAGGTTACTGGTTTGAATCCACCCCGAGGCTCTGTGGGTGTACAACTTAGAAATCTCTTCCTGTAAAAAAATCCCTGCCTGGGAAGCCCCATGGGGCAGCTATGTCCTGCCTGCAGGGTGGTACGAGCCGGTGGCACAAGTTTCTCCAGAGCTTTCCTCTGCAGGCTCTTTGGCTGGTAGCAGCCTATGGCAAACCACCTGTGCCACCCGGGGAGCTGGCACATGGCAGGTCCTCGATAAATGTTGCCATTATTGCTGGCAGAGACAAGATGGGCTGTGTTGTGAAGCCTGGAGCTGAGATCTCAGGGGACCTCATCCTAGACTCAGGGATGACAGACATAACTGGGCAGGGGTCCTGGGGGGCCGTCGAGACCCATGGACACACACACATAGAGGTTCACCTGACCTCGCTGTCTGGGGCTGGAGACACGTAAGGCCTTCGGGTCACCTGGTGGGGTCTGAGAGCAGTAGGAGTCGCCCCGGCTTGGGGAGGGGACACAGCCCTGTCCCCCAAGCATGAGGAGCTGCTCTCAGAGCCTCAGTTTCCCTGTACACACACAAAGGCAGCACTGGATTCACTGTCATCCAGGACCGCGCCAGCTCAGATGTCCAGCTGGGTCAGGGTGGGGGTGGGACGGATGGGTGACCTACCCGGTCAGAGACGTTGCTGAAGCTGTTCGGGTTGGTGACGTCGAAGCAGAGCAGCACGACGCTGGCGTCAGGGTAGAACAGGGGCCGCAGGCGGTCATAGTCGTCTTGTCCTGGGCAGAGAAAGGGGTCACTACGTCCCACTCACTGTCAGTATCTCCCCAATGTCAGACAGTGTCATGTCAGATGGTGGGATGGGGACCTTTGGGAGGACAGGGCATGGTCCTGGGCCTCGGGGGTCCAACATGAAGCTGTATGAATGTCCCCTACCTCGTCCCACAGCATCCTGGCCTGAGTGGGGCCACATGCTGAAAGAGGCCCTTTCTGGAAGGATGAGGTCAAGGCAGAGGCCAGGCCTGGAGGAGTGGAGGCTGGCCACCCCAAAGCCTGCTCTGCCCTGAACTGGAGGGTAGAGAGAGAAGGGTGGGGACCCCAGTGAGGGAGGGTACTATGAGGGGTGGGCTCTGATAAAGGCATGTGGGATTCAGTCCCTGTGTTTAGCAGACTGGACTCTGAACTCTGTAGACAAGGTCAGAAGGCTAGAAGGCAATGCCAAGGTCAGGTGCACCTTACATAAGTTAGAGACAGCGAGCACTCTCCCTGGGGGACCAGATACAGTGCACCCCAGACCTCCTCCCAGGTCCCCAGAACTTGAGAGTTAAGTCCTTGGAACCGCCCAGTCCAGACCAGCCCTCGGCCTTTGGAGACGGGTTGACCTCCCTGGACGGACAGAGCTCTGCTCAGCACCAGGATACCACAGAAGCCCCTCCTCTGACCCGCACACTACCAGCCCCAACTCCACACGCTTGCTCACCTGCCGTGTCCCAGATCTGGAGATGTACAGGTTTGTCCTTGAGCTGCAGTCTGCAGTTGTACCTCTCAAACACTGTGGGCGTGTAGTTCTGAGGAAAAAGAGGCCCACAGAGGAGGCTATGAGGACAGACGCTGAGAGGAATGAAGTCCTGGGGCACCCAGACCAGACTTCACCCCCACTTTGGAAGCCGTTTGGTAGTAATTCCTGAAAGGCTCTCAGTTGGCCAGCTAGGAGATAAAATCCGGAGTCACCATTTCTTGGCTGTGTGCTTTAGACAAAATACTAATCCCACTCTCATCCACAAAACGGGTATAACAAAAGTACATTCACACAGCGGAGTACTATGCAACACTGAAAAACAATGAATTTGTGAAACACTATATAATAACCTAATTTAGAGGACGTTGTTGTCAGGTCCCACTGAGTTGACTACGACTTCTAACAGCCCAGTTAGGACAGATCTGAACCTTCTCCTCTGTGCACCATCCTCAGGACATTATGCTGAGTGAAGTCAGTCAGTCACAAAAAGACAAACTGTGCACAAGACAAATGCCACTGTTGTAGAATGCTAAAGAAAAGTTCACAAACAGGAAGAACCACTCAGCACGGTTCCAAGGAAGACTAGGAGAGGAGCTGATGTTCTGTGCCGTCGAGGAGACTATGATTTATAGGCTAATTAATAGATAATAAACATTAAGATGAGTGACAGGAAAGACAATATGGAATGAGTCAACAATCAGACATCGTGTGTATTAGAACTGATGTTATGAAACAAAATTATGCACAAATGATTGAAAAAATAATATGCTTTGTAAACTTCCACTCAAATCACAATGAAATCTGACTGTTGTTGTTAGGAGCTGTTGAGTAGACTGTGACTCTTAGTGAACCTGGGAAGTAGGTCTGAAGCCTGCGCTACCCACATCATCACTCACGTACGCGAGCCCACTGGTATAGTCACGGCGTCAATCCACCTCGTGGAAAGGTCTTCCTCTTTCTCTGACCCTCCACCTTTCCAAGTATAGTGTCCTTTTCTTTTTCTTTTTTTTTT
>NW_006399876.1:7852422-7890998 GCF_000299155.1 Elephantulus edwardii
AACATCTTCAACATCTATGATGTTGTCTATTGTTCCAGGGATGAGAATTTTTGTTTTCTTGATGTTGAGATGTAATCCACATTGAAAGCTGTAGTCTTTTATAGACATTTCAAGTTCTCCTCACTTTCAGCAACCAAGGCTGTTATCTGCATAACGTGCATTGTTGATGAGTCTTCCTCCCGTCCTGCGGCCACATTCTTCATAGAGTCCAGGGTCTCCAATGACTTGCTCAGCATACAACCTGAGTAGATATGGAGCAAGGATACAGCCCTGATGCACACTTTTTTAAATTTTAAACCATGCAGTGTTCCCTTGCTCTGCTTCTTGGTCTAGGTATAGATTTCAATGCATGAGCACAAGCAAGTGTTTTGGGATTCCCATTCTCCTCAATGTTAGCCAGAAATTGTGAAGATCCACGTAGTCCAATGCCTTTGCATAGTCAACAAAACAGAAATAGACATCCTTCTGGTATTTTCTGTAAATATTCATCTGAAATTAGCAACGATACCTCTGGTGTCATGGTCTCTTCTACATCCAGCCTAAAATTTTGGCAGTCAATGTATTATTCTAACAATTTTTAAATAATCTTTAGCAAGATTTTGCATCCATATGCTGTTAATGATAGTGTTCAATAACTTCCACATTCTGCTGGGTCCCCTTTTTTAAAAACATAAACAGATATGGATTTCTTTCAGTCAGCTGCCTTCCAAATTTCCGAGTGAGGTGTAGTGAGCACATTTGGATTTGCATAGGTTTGTTGAAACAGGTCCATCGGGATTCCATCCATTTCTGGTGCTTTATTTTCGCCAATCCTTTCAGGGTAGCTTGAATTTCTTTCCTGATCATATGCTACTTCCTGAAATGGTTCTGTATCCACCAATTCTTTTTTGTACAGTGACTCAGTGTATTCTTTCCATCTTCTTCCCCCCCACCCCCCATCTTCTTTTGATGCTTCTTGGATCATTCAGTTTTTGCCCACGGCATCCTTAAGTAGGCAACCAGAGAGCCTTCGTATCTGTACATTGCTTGTTTTTATGGTTTGTTATTAGAGTGGGAATTATTACTTATTAAGCATCAGAGAGCTAAGTGATGACTAAGGAAGACAGAGTCAATGCCTTTGAGTTGTGGTGCTGGAGAAGAGTACTGAACACATCATGACTGCCAAGAGAACAAACAGGTCTCTCCTGGAAAGGATGAAACCATGTTGCTCCTTGGAAGCAAGGATTGTGAAGCTCTGTCTCGCATACTTGGGCATGATGCCGGGAGGGACCAGTCCTCGGAGAAGGACATCATGCTTGGAAGAGTGGATGGTCAGCGCAGGAGAGGAAACCTTGGATGAGATGGATTGACACAGTGACTGTGGAGGCAGGTGTGTTGAGGACAGTGAGACGGGCTCAGGACGGCGTGAAATTCAGAGCTACTGTTCATATGGGTCATAGTTGACTCCACAGCACGTAACAATTACAATACAACACTTAGCTGATACTTTATTTTTTTAGGGAATTGATTTGCATGTTGCTGTTCATTTTACATTTTAGGTGCTATACTCTTTCTTGTTTATACTTTGCTTTTATGAGTACAGCACTTGTACTGTACTGGAGGGACTCGCAAGTTGCTGGGATGTTAGAAGCTATGCCACCAGTATTTAAAATACCAGCTGGGCCACCCATGGTGGACCGATTTCAGTGCAGCTTCCTTATTAAGACAGACTAGGAAGCAGAACTGGCCATTCACTTCTGAAATAACAGGCCTTTGAAAACCCTATGAATAACAGAGGTACACTGTTAAGATACATCATCGGAGGTGGAGCCCTTGATTGGAAGGCACTAAAAAAAGAAAAAATATCTGCAAATATCCATTAATGATCAGAACCCAGAATGAATGGAGTGTGAATCCGGAAAAACTAGAAGTTGTAAAAAATGAAACAGAACTCATGAACATCGATATTCTCGAGATAAGAAGGCTGAGATAGGCTCAGGCTCTGGGCCGCCGGGGTCGCTGAAGGATCTCAAGTTGGCTGGGCGAAAACTTACTCTGAAAGCCATTGACTGGGTAGCTTTTGGGGAGATTATACTCTGAAACCAGAGGCTATTGCTAACTCCCTGAAGTCCTGGAGTGAGATTCTCACCGCCAGGTTGGCTGCTCTCCCGGAGAAACCTCCAACTATTGACTGGGCTTACTACAAGGTCAACGTGGCCAAGGCTGGCTTAGTGGACGCCTCTGAGAAGAAGTCTAACGCCCTGAAGGTTCCCGTGCCAGAGGATAAGTATACAACCCCGGTAGATGTCGAAGAAAAAGAAGACATGAAGAGTTGTGCGGAGTTTGGTCTCTCTCCAAGACCAGGACTGAGGAGTACGAGAAGCAGCTGGAGAAGTTGAGGACCATCATTCTGTTCGAGCAGATGACCATTGAATGAAGCTTTCCCGGAAACCAAGTTAGACAAGACCAAGTATCCCTACTGGCCTCACCAGCCAATTGAAAACTTATAAACCTGAGTCTGGCAGGGAGCACCGGCCCTGCAATGGCAAATTTGGAACATTAAAAATAAGACTGATAAAAAAAAAAGAAAGCTGAGATGGACTGGCATGGACCACCTGAAGCGACTATACACATGGATCACACCTGACAGAATGCACAGGAACCAGACTGACTACATCTGAAGAATTCTCACTGGAGAACTCAAACACCAGCAGTCAGAACCGGGCCTAGCGTTGACTGTGCGACAAACCAACTACTCAGATGCAAGGTGAAATTGAAGCTGAATGAGAACGTGTCCACAAGAACAAAAATGTGGTCTTGAATCTCTCCTCCCTGATTTTAAAAACCATCTTAACGACAGAGTGGAGGCACTGAAGAGCAGATGACAGGAAGGAGATCATCCAGGAAGAAAGCAAAGGTTGTTATTATAAAGACAGAGGCGAAAGAAAAACCAAAATGGATGTCAGAGGGGATTCTGAAAACTACACTAGAACGTCGAGAAACCACAACAAAGAGAAGAAATGCTGAAGTAACAGTGAGAGGAACAGAAGATTCCAAAGGGCAGCCCAAGAGGATAAAGTATTAGGACGAAATGTCCGATGAGCTGGTGATGAAAAACAAAAAGGGAAGATCTCACTCTGCATTTCTCAAGCAGAAAGAACTGAAAAATAGGATAGATTTAAAAATAAAAAGTTCCAGTAAGGACCAAGTGTATAGAGGCCCCAGCACAGTGCACCACACAAAGGACACACACACACACACACACACACACACACACACACACACACCCCGCTGGTTACCATTACTTTTATCTCTGTGCCTCTGGGCATGGGCCTCTCCCTTCTCTGAGCTGTCAGCCCTGCTGTTCCCTCCTCCTGGAATGACAATGACTAAGGTTCCCTGGTTCATTTATTTAGTCATTCAATAAACACCAGTGCTTCCTCTGGATCAAAGTGCTTCCTCTGCAGGTGAACACTGGGGTCTGAGCCAGAAACAAAACCCACTCCTGTTCCAGGGAGCTGGCTGCTTTAGGGGGTCCCTGCTAAGATCTCCATGCCACCTCCCTTTTCGATGTCCGCCACAGCCCAATCCTGGACATGTTTCTGCCTCAGTTTATCCAGTGGCCAGGAGTGACCAGGGCCACACCTGCGCAGTTGTGCTAACCTTGGCTCCCTTCAGACTTGCGATATGCAGATGAAGACGGGGCCAGGGCAAATGGGCGAGGAAGTTTGCAAAATGTCTCAGCATGCAAGCCCTTTCTCTGGGGAGGCTCCAGCCTTCGTTCCTACTCAGGTCTTAGAGGGTCAGGGACTAGAAGAAGCCCGTCCACCCTTCCATCCCAAGCCATACAGAGGCCCCCCTCCTGTCGGTAATTCGGGAGGACTTTGTGCCTGCCTGTTGGTATAGATCCCTGGTCAGCCGAGCTAGGACACTGCTGGGGTGGAGTGGGGAGAAACACAAACCCATTCATTGTAAAAGAGTAGGAATGGCCCATAGGGTTTCCAAGACTGAATCTTTACAGCCGCTGATTGCCACATCTTTGTCCTGTGGGGCGGCCAGAGGGTTCAAACCACGTACCTCTGCATTAGCAGCTGCAAGTGCTGTGGCCCCCGAGTCCCCCTCCTCAGGGGGGGATGGAGAAATTGAGAATGGTCTCCTCACGTCACTCTGTCACTTCTGTAGCAGAAACAGCCAAGGACCTCACCCACCAGCCCATGACACCCTGTCAGCTCCAAGGCCCCTCCGTGGACTCTCTCCTGAGGATGGGACAAGGGGACAGCGTGATGTGGTGGCTGGGAGCCCTGATTGGATCAGAAGTGCCCCAGACTCTCTAGGCTGCAGCCCCTCTCTGGGTCATGGAGCTCCGCTCCGGGGCTGAGGAGGCCCTCAGCTAGAAAGCAGGCAGCCAGGACCCTGTCCACAGAACTGGCCACGCCATCAGAGGATGTTGGAGCAACAGTCTGCCTCCTGAAGGCAGACACCCAACTGGGGCTCTCAGCTGTGCCACCTGCACACTGGCAGGTGTCCTGTGACAGGACCCTTTTGGAAGATTAATGTTAATGCTTTGCAAATGGCCATGGTCATGACACAGCCTCCTGCCTCTCTCTAAGGACCTCTGGGGGTCAGCATCTTCAATTCCCGACAGCTGGGAAGCTGTCAACCACCATGGTCCTTCGTACCCTGACTGCTGACAGCCCGGTGCACTGCAGAGAATAGTCCCACAGAGGTTTGATCATCACAGAGAGAGACCACCAGGTCTTTCTAACGTGGTGCTCCTGCACGGATCCAAACAGTCAACGTTCCGGTTAATAACTCCAATCAAACCAAACTCATTACTGTCAAGTCACTCCTGACTCATGGGGACCGGGCTGCTGTTGTCGTTAGATTTCATCAAGTCAAGTGCGACTCACAGTGACCCTATGAATAACAGACCTGAATGTGGTCCTATCCTGTGCCAACCTTACCATCTCTGATACACTTGGGCACACCGCTGCAGTCACCATGTCAGTCCATCTCGCTGCAGTCACCATGTCAGTCCATCTCGCTGGAAGTCTTCCTCTCTCTCGATGACCCTCCACTTTTCCAAGCATGATGCCCCTCTCCAAGGAACAGCCTCTCCTAACAACACGTCCAAAGCATGAGAGATGAAGCTACCCCATCCTTGCTTCCAAGCAGCACTCCAGATGCACCTTTTCTGAGACACAACTGTTCGTTCTTTTGGCTGTTCGTGGGATGTTCAGCACTCTTCTCCAACACTACAGCTCGATGACATCAGTTCTTTCATCATCCTTATTCACTGGCCAGTTCTCAAATGCATAGCATGTGACTGAAAAGACCATGGCCTGTATCAGACTCAGCGTTCAAACTGATATCATTGCTCTTCAATATTTTGGAGAGATCCCTGACAGTGGACTTGACCAAAGCAATGCATCTCCTGATTTGCTGGTACCAAGGACCTCAGAAGGACAGAGTAAACTGCCCCACAAGGTTTCTGAGCTGTAATTTCTAAAGAAGGGAGCTCGGGTGGCCTAGTGGCAAGAAGCTGTGCTGCAATCCTAAAGGCCCATGGTTCAAGGCCACCAGCTGCTCTGCTGGAGAAAGATGGGCAGTCTCCTTCCATGCAATTAACTGCTTCTGAAAACCCGCAGAGGGTCAGCTATGGGTCGGTTCCGACTCTACAGTACACAAAAACAACAACAAATTAGTATAGAAGCAGACTGCCACATCCTTCTCCTGAAGAGTTTAAAATGCCTGAATGCAAAATTTTTAGTTAGCAGCCAATATTTTAACGGTTGTGCCACCAGGCCTATTCTTTGGGCTGACAAAAACTCCCTCAGTGCCAACTCATGGGGACCTTCTTTCATGTTTTTAAGGATGTAAATCTTTGCAGAAAGACATTACTTTTCTGTCTCCCAAGGAGCCACTGGAGGATTCGAACAACTGACCTTTTGGTTTAGCATATACTCAATGTTTCAGGATACCTCTTTACTACCAGTAGCCAAGGACCCAGGGCCTTGGAAAGTCAACACAATCTGTATTTTCCTGATGTGGACACTGAGGTCCAGAGGGCCAAGCGACCTGTTTAAGGAGGCACAGATGGACAGCTGGTTAACGAGCCGGGTTTCTCTGGCACCACAGGGCAGGCTCTGTCCCAGGCCATCTGCCTCCCTGAGGCCAATTCCAGCTTCTACCCATCCGTGGTGTCTGGAATGAATGGTCAGCTCCATTCCAGGGTCTGGGTCTCGGGTCCTCTTCTGGTTTGTGACCATCATCGGAAGACATCCCTGCTGTGTTCTTTGAGCTGCAAGCTGATGCCTGGTGGCCTAGTCTGTAGGGAGCTGAGCTGTTAACCCAAAGGGCTTGCTTTTCCTACAGATCGAACCCACCAGGGGCTCGGAAGGAGAATGACTGGTAATCTCCTTCAGTGTGATTTACAGCCTCCAAACTCCAAAAGAAGGTTAGCTGTGAGTCGGTTCTAAGTCAACGGTAATGAGAGAAGGGGTCATACGTATCCTGATGAGATGATCAAGCAGCATCAAGTCTTATCTGCAGAGCTGTCCCCAGTCAGAAGGGCAGAACTGGGCTGCAGTGGACCAGGACAAGATGATTCAGTCTTGGGGCTGTTCTGACACGTGCTCAGCTTGTGGGGGGGGGGGGGAGGGTGTCTCAGGAATTTCCCTGGGCAGAACATCAGTGGGCATCCCAGTATAGACCAGGAGGGACTCCACTCCACCTAGCAGGTTGGGTGCTCCCTTGCACCCTTCTCTCCCGACTCTGGTATGGGAGTGGTTGGGCTTGAACCTTGTGGGAACTGCTGCTCCCTAAATTGCAGCCAAGGGGAGCTCTCCCTGCACCTGAAACCTGCCATTTGCTCTAGGGGTCCTATGCCTCCTAGCCACTTCCTGGACTTGGAGGGCTGCGTGGAGGAAGCATCTGGGCAGTCAGAACACTGGGGGCTGTAGAGGATGTACCCTGGAGCCGTAGTGAAACCAGATTTGACCCTGTAGGCTGTTTGCTGAGAGATCTCTACTCTCCAGCATCAGCTTACTACTTCTGAAAAGACTTTTTCTGGTTCCCTATGTCTATTTAGACCCAAGTGTGTCGGAGTCAGCTGGGCCTCAACATTGGGGGGAGGTGGCCCCAGTTCAGGCTCACTTTCCTGGTCACAAGCACCCCATGTCCCTCCCACTCACCCTGGTCAGCTCCAGCATGAGCTGCTCATTTCCTGGAGAAGTCCTCCCAGGCCCCACTGAGACACTGTGGTTTCCCCCTGCAGTGTCCAAGCGTCCTCTCCCTCCCCTGGCCTAGCCAGGCCTCTCTGAGACGAATTGATAGGTTTCCACATAAGCAGCATGTGGGGGACTCAGAAACACGTCTTTCCCACAACTTAAAAAAATGTGTGGTTGGCCTGTAAGGATGTGAGTCAACCAAGCTTCAGCCGATGCCAGTGGACAGAAAGGCCAGAGCTGTCAGCAGCCAGCAGTTCAACCAGACTCCCCAGAGCCCAGAGGCACCGGGCGTGAGGATGCTGGGAAGAAAAGACTTGGAATTCCAGGCTAGTGGTCTGAGAGGAGGGACCGGGGCTCTGCCTTTGGACCCGCCCCTAACTCTGGCCCCAGTCCTGCTGTTGGGACTGTGGGGGTCCACCTAGTGATCTGGTGTTCAAAGAAGGGCTAGCAGCGAGCAGGACCCGAGACCCAGATCATGTGAGGAGCCTTGAAGCTCCACAGTCCATACACCTTTCCTGATTCCCACCCCTATCCACAGCTCCGCCTCCACCTGCACCCCCGCCCCTACCTCCATTCTCCTCCCTCCTTCCTGAGGTTACTGGGAGGAGCCACGGCTCACAGTAACCAATCTCTTACAGCGCACCCCAAAACAAAACCACTATCACGTCCATGCCGAATCGCGGCGACCCTATGGGACAGTGAAAACGCCCCACAGGGTTCGAGCTTGTAAATCTCTCCAGAAGCAGACTGTTGGATCTTTCTACCGAACGGTTCCAAGTGCTGACGTAAGCAGCCAAGCACTTGACCCCCGCACCACCAGGGCCACAAGGTTAGTGACAGGCAGCCTTGTGAGTCCCACCAGGAGCGTTCAGGAACTGGGTCCTGGACTGACCTGTGTTCACTCCCCTCAGGGGCTCCTCCAGGGACTGCTGTCCTTACTCCTATCAGGCCAACAGAGAGAGGGCTGGGGACCCCAGGCAGCCCGCACCCCTCGAGGAGGGCACCTCGGCCAGGCTCTGTGGCCAGGCTCTTCTGCCTGGCTATGCCAAGGTGGCCGGTTCATCCCATGTGACGCCCCCTCCCTGGAGGTCCATCTCCCCACTTTACAGATGACATCAGTGAGGTCAAAAGGCCGGGGAGAAGGTAGCCCCAGTGCCTCGCCCCCGGGGGACCCTGTGGGAAGCGGGGGCGCGCACCCGTGTGGCCCTCACCCCGGCCTCGGGGCACTCACCTCGGGGAAGTCCCCCTGGACGAAGACCATCAGCAAGGACGTCTTCCCGCAGCCGCCATCGCCCACCAGGACCACCTTGGCGGACTGCGCGCCGGGCGGCGCCTCGCTCGCGGCCTGGGCAACCTTCATGCCGGGCAGGCGGCGCGGGTCCCGGCGCGGTGAGCGGCGAAGCGGGAAGCGCTCGGCTCCGGGCTGGAGGCTGCTGGCGGCAGGAATGTGGGAGGGACGGGGCGGGATGGGGCGGCGACGGGGGCGGGCGGCCCCGACCTCCACCCGGCCCGGGCCTCCCCAAGAGTGGGCAGGGGGCCGTGGGGACCCGCCTGCGCGCTGCGTCCCGCCGGGTGGGGGAGCGCGGCTGCACGGCCGCGGGAACCCGGGGACAGCGCGGGCGATAGGGGGCCCCGGGTACAGCGCGGAAGATATGGGACCCCGGGCGACAGGGGACCCCGGGGACAGCGCGGGCGACAGGGGGTCCGGGGACAGCGCGGCAGATAGGGGACCCCGGGGACAGCGCGGGCGACAGGGGACCCCGGGGACAGCGTGGGAGACAGGGGGTCCGGGGACAGCGCGGGAGATAGGGGACCCCGGGGACAGCGCGGGCGACAGGGGACCCCGGGGACAGCGCGGGAGACAGGGGGTCCGGGGACAGCGCGGGAGATAGGGGGCCGGGGGGGGAGACAGGGGACCCCGGGGACAGCGCGGGCAGACCCCGGCACCCCCTCGCTGCGCAGCTCGGGGGGGGCGATTACCCTGTTTCTGGGAGGAGAGACTTGGAACAAACCCGCAGCTCTCGCGCCCCCCGCCCACCCCACCGCCTGGGCCCGCCCCCGGATCACTTTCTCCGCCTGTTTGGTGGAAGGTTACAATGAGGCCAAAATAGTTCCTAAAGTGGAAAAACTTTTCAGGAAAAGAGGGCGTTCTGCCTGCGGCCGAGTACGTGGAAGCCTCGGACCAGGCCTCTCTGGCGCCCCTAACCCAGAATGCCGGACCCTCCGCTTAGGCCCCTGAATGCAGAATCCTGGAACAGGCCTCTTGTTCCCCTGAACCCAGAATGTTGGACCAGGCCTCTGGGGGGGCGGGGTGCCTGAACCCAGAATGCCGAGGCCTCAGAGTGGTTGGGGGGGTGGGGAGTGCGGGGCTCTGAACAGGGGAGAAGCCAGACCTGAGGTCCAGAAAGGGTTCTAGTAACCGAACTCCTCTATTTAACTTGCTCAATAATGTCTGGCAGCTGTTAATGAGAACTGCTTGCTCAGTGGTCCCCCCCTTAGAGGGCCCCCCTCAGCAAGGGCCATTCCTGAGGCTGGGGTGGATGCTGTTATGTGCTGGGGAGTGGATTCTGACTTCTAGCAACATTATAAAATGGAGTAGCTATTAACCTTTAACCCTTAAAGGAGCATAAGTAATCTTTAAAAGGGTATGTATAGCCAGGTTTCCCTCCTTGGCCTAGCCCAGCAGCCGCCTATAGGGTCAAACCACCAGTTTAACCACTGTGCCACCAGGATTCCCTTACAGGAGAGAGAAGAGACACCTGGCTGCTGATCCTGGAAGGAAGACAGTGAGCAGGGAGTGAGGCCTTGTTGGCCTCCCAGCTCCGTGGGGATAAACCTGGGTCCCTGGTGCCAAGCATGAACCAGGCACACAGCAGGAACTGGTCACCTTGAATGAATGAACAAATGCAGCTTCCCCAGGGCTTCTGGAGACAGGACCCTACGTGAAGCCACAGTTCCCTCGGGGGTTTCAGGTCAGGTGCACAGGGGAGTGGCGTGCCTTTACGGGTCAATTGCTGGCACAACTAGGCCTGGCCTGCTGTCCCCCATGGGTACCAGGAAGTTTTGCTGCAGGTGGGTGACCACCTCTCTGCCCTCTGGCTATAGCGAGATGGTAGAAAAATGATGGAACCTCCCATTTATACAGATTACCTTGGAGTCTGGCCCATAGTTCGTGGGAGAAGTTTTTATTTGAGAAGTACAAGGGCATCTCAATGTGTGTGTGTGTGTCTCCCCAAGAGCCTCAGAGTCCTGAGATGATAAAAATAAAGTCCCTGTGGTGAAAAATCTACAGTCTAGACAGCAGGGGACAGTGGGGAAAGAGCTACAGGGGTGACAGGAGGAGGCATGGGGTGGGAGAGAGGAAGGGGGGGCTCCCTCATCTAGCTTTGGGGCTGTGTGTCAGGAAACCCCTTTAGAGAAGGGGGGCCCATTGGCCAGAGTCTTGAAGGAAGAGTGGGACACAGATGGAGGAAGAAGGATGTTCCAAAGTTGGGGGGCAGAACATGCAAAGGCATGGAGGCAAGACAGGGTGTGCTCTGGGGTCCCAGATCTTTTTAAGTGAAAGTTTGGAAGTTCGAGTCCACCAGCTTCTCATGGGGAGAAGGATGAGGCAGTCTGCCCCATAAAGATTTTTAGTCTTGGAAACATGACGGAGAGGCGTACGGATAGGAACCTCATTTGAGGTCTGGTTTGGTTCAGGGTGGTAGTGCATTTTGTATGCCAAGAATGAACTCACAGGTGAACTGGAAGCCCATCGCCTGACTTCCGTGAGCAGCCCCTCTGCCCAGGTTGAAAGCTTGAACGTGTGTGAGCGTCTCCCCAGAACCAGGGCTGAGCACTTCGCTGAAACTTTAAGGAAGTCTGTGGGCTCTTCTCTGTAGAGTTCAGCCCAGGCTGGTGAAATAGCACCTTCATCTCCCTGTGAGCCTCACTCCAAGGGAGCTCTGGTGGCCAAGTGGCAAGAAGCTGCGCTGCAATCCTGAAGATGTGCAATCTTCCTCCTGTGCCAGTCAGATCTGATTCAGGCACACACCACCACCAAAAAAGAAATGCTGAAGGAGCCTGGCTCCAGCCAGGCAGGTGGGACCTCCACTACTCAGAGGCAGAGTGACTCATCAAAGGTCACAGCTGGATTCCCAGATTCCTAAGCCAGGGCTCCCCTGTGAGGCCAAGGTCTGCATCACCTGCAGGGACAGAGAATCCCAGGAACTCTCCCCCTTCAGATCCTCCTTCCTCCTCGAAACTGCCCTGGGGCTGGGCAGTGACTTGGCAGGCAGCTGGGTGTGTTGCTCCTACCTGAAGGTGTGGTGGGAGGAGCCAGTGGCTGGCTCAGCAGCTGTCAGCCTCCCCATCCCACCTTCTGCCTGCTCTCATCAGGGTTTGGGTGGGGAGGCTAGGAGGCTGGCAGGTGGGGCCAAGACTAGAACGAGGACAGAGGAGTTTGGCTTGGTTGCTATGGGGATAGTCACACTAATGTCAACCTTGAAGTCTATCTCACTTTGTAGTTTCACTCAAGGTTTCCTCATTCCTGCCGCACTCTCCCCACCAAGGTAGGGATTATCAGTCCCATTTTACAGATGAGGAATTTGAGGCCCAGAAAGGTGAAGACCAGGCAAGTGACATGCCTCCTTTTTTTTTTTTACTGATTTATTTACAAAGTTCAAATAAAGTGTTTTTCTCACTAGATCTTTCCCATTTCTTTCCTTCACACCCCTGCCATCGAATTGTAGGACCCTATCCCTGCCCATCCTCACCCTTCTGCTTCCACACTCCTCCCCCTTGGATCTTCATAATCACTCTACAATAATGGTCTTATTTGTCCTTATGTGACTAAGTTAGTTCACTCAGCACAATGCTCTCCAGTCCCTCCCAAGTTATGTAGTAATTTAAAAAATCACTGCTCCTGCGTGATGCGTAATATTCCATTGTGTGAATGTACCATAATTTCTCAATCCATTCGATTGTGCTTGGACATCTGAGCTGTTTCCATGTTCTTGTGATGGTAAATAATGCTGCTATAAACATTGGTGTACAAGTCTCCGTTAGTGCCTCAGTTCACATGCCTGCTTTTACCCTTGGACGTCTTTCATATGTGGGAACTGAAGCATGCAGAGAGGAGATCATGGCCAGCAAGGTCCAGAGCAGGATTTGAACTCAGATCTAATGCCAAGCCTCACCCAGTTCTCACGCCCCGCAAGAGCGTGATTTTTCACTAGGTTGTGACGACCTATCCTGGTTGCCAGGGCAAGCCTCAGGATCCCAGACGTCTCGGGGGCCTGGACCTCACTTTTCCTGGAATTTATTTCAAAGTGAGGTTATGGCCCTGGTTACAGCCATTCCGGGAAGGACACCAGATGTGACTGCGGAGTGAGGCTGTGGTTAATTACCTGACCAAGGTGACTCAGGCCCTGGAGGCCTCACCCAGGCTGGATTCAGAGTCCTCTGGAACTCCACCTGGTGGTCACTGCCCCACAGACCCCAGAACAGCAGAGGGGGGATCTGTCCAGGCTTGACCTAGTGCAGGACCCTCCTTCTTCCCTGATAGGTAGGCCGGTCAGACTTTCCCAGCTAAGCCTTGTCTGAGCTCACCAAGGATGGGGAGGGGAGTGGGAGGCTGACCCATCTCTGGCCCCCAGAAGCATGCCTGGTCCAGGCTTGCATTGGGCAATGTTTTTGGGCATGTGACCAGACACAGCAGGGCTGGACAGAGCAGGGGAGGGGAGAGAGGGATGGAGGAAGGGAAGGAGGGAGGGAGGAAGGGAGGGAGGGAGGGAGGGAGGGAGCCAAGGAAGAAAGAAGGCAGGCAGACGGGCCTCTCAGGAGATATACAAACTGGAGAAATGACTAAGGGAACAACTGCTGACCTGGCTGAATGCACATAACGCATGACCACGACCTGGGGGAGTGGACGCAGCACATGACCTGAGTGTGGGTTCAGGGACAGGTGGCCACACCCCACTCACCATCTGCCTGGCCCTTGGCTCAGGATCTGGTCCCTCTGCCCCATTTTCTGACCCACCTGAGCCAACCCCTCCCCCGCATCGTGGCCGCATTGCTCTCTGCTGCCCCCAAGTGGTAAGGCCGCTACCAGCTTTCTTTAGGGTTTCTGGCTTGTCAGTGCGGGTTATGGACCAGGAAGGAAATGAGGGTCTACTCCTTGGGATGCCTGGGCAGTAGGGAGGCCTGGAGTGTAATTCCTTCCCCTCCATCCTAAAGCTTCAGGAGTCGTATGCTTTGGCTCTTCCGTCTGAAGCCACAGTCTTGTGTTCAATGAACACTTTACTGTGACATTTAATTTCATTCTCTGAAGGAGGTCCCGGTCTTATTCCGCCCTTTGGGGGCCTTCGCTCTCCTTCTTCAGGTTGTGATTCTCCAGCCCTCCCCCGCAAGGCCAGATCAGGCTTCTCCTCCTCCAGGAAGCCTTCCATGGTGGTCTCCCCTCCACTCTGCAGCAGCCTGTGTCATTGATAGTTCTCAAGCAGGGTTCAGTTCTAGGGGTGGTGGTTGATGGGAAGGAAAGTGGGGTGGGAAAGAGTCTGGAGGGAGGACCCACAGGGTCTACACTACAGTCGTCCACTGGCTGTAAGTTTCTCTGCCAGGAATTCCACCCACAGTCTGGTCAAGCGGAGGGATGCTTTCCCTCAGCCCCCATCTGGAGGAGTCAGGGCTGGTAGCATGGCAGTCAGTGTGATGTAGTGGTTATGAGGACCAACTCCGAGCCACACAATCCCGGTCTGAATCCCAGCTCAGCGGCCTCCTGGCTGTGTGACATCAGGTTACACCTGTCTGAGTCCATTGCCCCATCTGCAAAGAGGAGGTACTAGCAGCATCCACCTCTCAGGGGTGTAGCCTGGACACCCGGAGTCCATAAACTTCTGAGGCCTGTCCTCTGCAGGTTTCTGTCCCTTCCTCCATCCTTGCTCTGTTGGCCGAAGTCGAGCTGGGTAAATAGGCTGAGTTTCAGTCCACTCTGGTCCGTTTGTAGGTGCTGTTCCATGTCAGGAATGCTTCTCCCATCTTGTCCACAGGATCTTCTCTTAGGGCTTGAGTTGTGGGGCACCTCAAAATATCAACTTGGCTGAACTGTGATCCTCAATATTATGTAGTTATCCCCATTTTGAGATCTTATGCAAATCCTAACCTGTGTGATTTTAATGAGACAGAATTAGAAGCAGTTATGCTAATGAGGTCAGATACAATCTCCTGGATTTGGCTGTTATCTTGAGTCAATCTCTTTTGAGATCTAAAAGGGATTAAGGAAGTGGGTAGAGAAGGTGGGACTTCTATGGAGAAAAACCCTGGGGAGACTGAAGAGGGTCCCCCAGAGATGACAGAGAGGCTCCTCCGGAGAGCTCAGGCCTGGACTCATGGCTCTCATCAGAACTGTCTCAACAGACCTTCCTGCAGCTTTCCAAGGCTGTAAATAGCACGGGAGCTGCCTGCTCATCCTATTCCCCGGAGAGCCGAAGGTGGGATTCGAACAGCCAGAGAGCTTGACCTTCATATTACACAACCAAAACCCTAGAGAGCTGGCACCCTGAATGTGGGCTTCAAATCATACTTGTGGCATTTCACGGTCTCTGTTTGTTAGAACCACTCACTGGTAGTATTTCTGCTCTAGCAGCCGTAGAAAACTAGGACCCTCTCCTGGGCCTAGAGTGTTGCCACTGGGAAGCCTTTCTTGATGCCCCCTGCCCTTCTCAGCCTGATGGCCTCTACTCCCTCAGGGGGATGGACACATGGCAGGAAGCCTTGTTTCCTGATGCTCAGAGAAGAGAAGAGACACAGGTGAGACCCCTCCTTCCTGACCCAGCTTTATTTTCTCCATTCGCTGGCCCTTCCTGGGGGCACAGCCCACATTTCATGCAGTGAGGGATGAGGGAGGGGCGGGGATGGCCTGCCTGTCACACCCACTGGGAGGGTCTAGTGCTGCCTCCAGCTGATGGCCATCCTGGGTCCTCATTCCAGTCACCACTGCCATCCCATGTCACCAGGATACCTGACCAGGCTGGGTTCCATGGCTCACAGGGTCAGGGCAGCTGGTGGGAAACCCACGCTCTCACCCATGGGAGCCCTGTAGCACACACGCACCCTCCATCGTAGCACACACACACCCTCCATCCCTTCCAACGGCTAGTGCACCCTCCCCCAGCCGTGAGGGTGCCAGCAGTGCACCCCTAGTGACCCTATAGGACGGAGCAGAACTGCCCTTAGGGTTTCTGAGGCTGTGACCTTTATGGAAGGAGCTGAGGAGGGACGATGACCCACAAAGATTTACAGCCTCAGAACCCAACAGGGTCACTGTGAGTCGGAATCAATTGGACTTTGTCTTTAAAAATCTTCACAGATGCAGACCGCCTCATCATTCTCCTGCAGGACGGCTGTGGGGTATGAACCTCTCACCTTCTGGTTAGTAGCCCAATGCTTATTCTATTGTGCTATCAGGGCACAATGAGCTTGTCCAGCTATTTGCTTCTCAAGGACCTGCCCTGGGCTGAGGGGATTGGAATCCACTAGAACCTTCCACTGTCATCACGTCGATTCAGACCTCCGTGACCCTGGAGGACAGAGCAGAAAAGCCCCTTTGGGTTTCTGTAAATCTTTATGGAAGATTGTCTCATCTTTCCTAGATTGGAACTACTGACCTTTTGGTTAACAGCCCAAGGCTTAATCCACATGCTACTGGGGCTCTTTGAATTCCTAGAAACATCCTCAGGTTCCCCATCTCCTAGCAGCTGGGTCAGCAGCCTGGCTAGGGTGGAAGGACACAGTCCAGCACCCAGGCTTCTGGGCAGGAAGGCCTGGGAGGGCCCTCAAGGCTCCAAGGGCTCCAGCCATCCAGGCTTTTGCAGTTGCTATTGGTCCCTGTCCATCTGCTTCCCTTTCCCTCCTGGTTGTTCCTGAGGGCACTGTCTGCAATAAAACCCCAATTGTCCAGGAACCCCCTTCAGTGCCTGCTTGTAGAAAACCCGACCTAAGTCCCCCAAGGGCCCGGAGCTGTGGGCGGTGCCCCAGGGCTGCCTCCTTCCCTGCCTGCCTCCATGTTTATCCTTCAGACCACCCTTCTGACCTGCACACCCCCAGTGTCTCACAGAGTGCCATCCGGCTAGCTCTTCTCACTGTACTTCAGGCAATGCCCAGCTTAAAGGCATCTTCACCTCATCAAAGCCTCTCCCTCTGGGGGTCCAGTCTCTGTCCTGCTGGCCAGCCCCCTGCAGCCCCCCAGGCACTAACAATGTTTGGTGAGCCCATGCCCGATTTGCAGGGGGACGAAGGTGGCCAGGCGGTGGCCGAGGTTCAGGGATTCTTCTGTATCCCATACAATGACTCGGAGGCCATCTCCACACCAGCGGTGGCCGGCTGGCCTCTGTTTGGGGCTGATTTTCTTCCTGCCCTCGGAGGGCCTCAACTGTGTCCACGGCAGGGAGCTGAAAACTGCACTGGGACAGGAAGCTCATCCTTCTGTCCCCACACCGCTGGCCAGGTTCACGTTCCAGCCCCAGCCTAGCTCTTTATCTGGTCATGTGGACCTTCCCCACGTTCCCCAGTCCCCAGAGCGCTCCCCAAGTCTGCAGGGCTGTGCCACAATTCAGCACTGAGCGGGCCACCCCAGGGTGGGGTTTGTCCTGTGGTGGCAGGGGGGCTGTCACCCCTGTAGGCTCCTCGCATACCCCATGGTCTTGGGCACTTGCTCTCTTCCTGTGCTTGGCCTGCTTAGTGGCTACACTCCAAGGCAGAGTGGAGTGGGGGGCTTGCTGGCTCTGGGAGGCTGAGCGTCCCACCCAGGAGAGGGATAGTAAATGGTCGGGACCAGGCGCCTTGCTTGCTGTCCTCCCAGCCACAGCCGGGTTCCTGGGCAGACACCCAGGCCAGCTCCTCCATCGCAGTCTGGACAGAAGACTACACTGGCTCTTGGGGACCCTGTCAGGTGGACCGAGTGCTCCTGGCTCCAGGTGGATTATGGTGAAGGGCGCTGGACAGAGCTGAATTTGCATCTGGCCCCGCTGCCCGTTCTGGCCCCGGCCCGGCTGCTAGTTTCGCCGCACAGGGTGCCACATGGACACAGGCCTGCGCAGTGTGGCCAGCATCTGGTTCCAGTGCGTGGTGCCCATGCCGCTGGCTGCTGGCCCAATGATGACGTGACCCACGTTGTCCCCACGGCCATCGCTGCTGCTCTCAGCCACCGTCACGCGGAGAGACAGGTCCTGTGGAGGAAGGGACATGAGTGCTGGGGACCAGGAGCCATGCCAGTGGTCACCCTTGGCTCCGGGGTCCCAGCCGACAAAGGTCAGGTCCCTTCGAGATGCCAGGCATGACTTCTCAAATCCTCACCTCCACCCAAGAGGTGAAGAGACTCACCCACGGCTGCCAGGTGAAGGCGTGGCGGGGCGAGGATTTGAACTCGGTCTGCCAAGCCCCACAGCCCACAGTGTAGATAAGAGCCAGACCGCTCAGTTCTGCACGCCCACTGCCTTGCTGTGTGACCTTGGGCAAATGACTGAGCCTCTTTGTACCTCAGTTTCCTCATCTGCAAAATGGCGATGATGACAGGTGCCCAGGAGCTCTGGTGGCCCAGTGGGTAAGGCGCTGTGCTGCCAACTCAAAAGCAGGCAGTTGGAATCCACCAGAGGAGAAAGACGGGCAATCTCCTCCCCTGCGATTTACAGCCTCTGAAAACTCGCTGGAGGCTCGGCTGCGAGCTGATTCTGACTCGGCAGCACTGAACAACATCTCCTAGGGCTCCTCTGGGTGGGAAGTGGGCTAAAAGCACAGTGGTTGTCTGCTGCCTGAGTCCAGTCGCCCCCGGCTCATAGTGACCTCACGTGTTACAGGGAGAAGTCCTGCACACGGCGGCTTTCTTGCTGCCACCTGTACAGGAATGGTTTGCCAGGCCTTACTTCCGCAGATCCCTTGGGTGGGTTCGAGTGACCAGCCTGTGTGCCGGCAGGCAGGCAGGCTTCTTCTCAGGCAGCCTCTGCTGACCAACAACATGCTCTGAATAGGATTGTCTGGGGATTCTGCTGCTTGTCCCTTGTGAACACCAGTGTCCTCAGTACCCACTATCGGGCAGCGGGGCACCTGGTGGGTGCACAGTAAATGGCTCATTACCTGAAGGGTGATGACTGTGCGCCAGCCATCGCCACCTTCTGGAGGTGCAGGAAGCAAGGCTGGGGGTGCACAGAGGGCCCCAGGGAATGGGGTGACCTGTCAGCCCTGCCGCCCTCACCTGGAGCAGGGCCACCGGCACTGAGAAGATCATGGCCTCGTTGAACACGGGGTGCGGGTCGTCCCTCTTCACAGCCGTCTTCTTTTTGCTCATCTTCCTCCCGTCCTGCAGCAGGTACACCTTGACGAAGGGGTCTGTGGGTGGGCCAGGAGGAGGGGCTGAGGGCCAGTGTCACAGCCCTGCCCACCTGGCTCGTCCTCAAACCTCCACTGTTGCCTCCTCTCATCCTTTACCGTTCCCATTTTATAGACGAGGAAAATGAGGCTCCCAGCGCACTGAGGGAAGAGCTGGGCTCTGGCCTCACAACCCGCACATGAACGCCCCTTAAAGGGGACCCTGGGAGCTCAGCAGACCCAGAACTTTGCATCCTAGAAACAGCCGAGAGCAGACCTCAGCCGGAGCCATCTGTGTGCCCTTTGCCCTGCCTGACTCATGGCGTGTGGGTCTGACATGACAGTCACCTGCCACCCACCAGGTGACTGTGCTGCACCTGTTGGGGCTCAGGTCCTCCGCCAACTACACACCCTCCCCCTGGCTGGCACCTCCCAAAGCATGGTCATTGCCACCTACAGCACTCTGTATCCAAATGACAGCTGTTTTCATGACTGTGGCTGGTGCTGGGGGCATCTGGCAGATCAGGTACTCACCCCATCCTGGGGGGCCCTGGCCCTTGTTTGACATAGGGCCATTCTGTGTCTGGTCGCAAAACCTCCCTCGTGAACCCCAGTTCTGGAAAATGGGTGCCCACCTTGCTTCCCTGTCCAGGGCCCCTCCTGCTCTCAGACTTTCTATTACTCAGCCCCCCAACTGTCCCCCTCAAGGGGGCTCCCCACCGTCCTCCATGGAGCCTGCTTCCTAGGCCAGATTTATCTTCCCACCACGCATGACTCCTGTGCCCAGCAAAAGCTGCAGGAGGGGGACTGGCGCCATGCCCCACACCTGCTCGTGCCTCTGGGTCTCGGGGGGACACGGAACGAGGGCACAGCTGCCACTCTGCCACGCAGAGGCCCCAGGCAGAGTCAAGCGGCCAGCATGTACCCCCTTACCCGCTGTGGTCTTGTTGTTGGTCCAGATGAGGTTCTTGGCCTTCACCACCACCACTGTGAGGCGCTCGGCCGTGGGCAGGTAGCTGAGGGACAGCAGGATCTCGCCTACGGCATCAGCGGCCTGAGGGACAGGCGGGTGGCTCAGACGGCTTTCCGTCAGGTCTTCGATTGCCAGGAAAGGGCAGGAGTCCACAGAAAATGCACACCAAGCTGCTGCCACCAGGAAAGAGGCTCCCACCCCCGAGAGCGCGTGCTGCCTGCACCACCTCTGGCCCCTGCCAGCGTCAGCCCTGCCTCCAATGCAGCAACCAGGCGCAGTCTGGTTCCCAACTGCTCATTTCAGGCCTAGACAGTGCTCCATGGTGGTGCAAAGGACACGCTGTTACTGTTGTGCACTGAGTCAGAAGACTCACAGGTGAGCCTCCGGTGCGTGTCAGAGGCAGTAAATCACCCGGGAGGAGACTGCCCATCTTCCCCCCATGGAGCTGCTGGTGGATTCGACTGTGTGCCTTTGGGTTGGCAGTGCAGCTCCCTGCCACTAGGCCACGAGAGAAAGTAGCATTAGGTCACTTGCTTCAGTAACCGTGATGCTGCCCAAACTGCCCCACTCAAAAAGGTGGCCCTCAGCTTGGCCACGCTAGGGCCAGAGGGGAGCTTCCTTGTCAGAAGGCCTGTAGGAGGGGCCCCTGGAGGTCTTGTAGGCGGAGCCGCGGAGGCTGTACACGGGACGGGGGGCGGGATGCCTTCGTGTGCACGCACTAGTGGAGTTTCCTTGAACATAGCTCAGCTCTCCTCCCCTGCTCCCCTCAAGCAGCTGGAGTTCCACGTAGCAGGACTCTGAGGGGTCAGGTGGAACCCTTAGGGGCAGACTCGCCTTGTTCTGGTCCTGCAGGTAGAGCCAGCCGCCGAAGGGCTGCAGCGGGAGGTCCAGCACGGACAGCTTCAGCTCCACCACGCCGGTGCTCACGTTGCGCTCGTCTTCATCGATGCCGAACACCGAGAACCGCAGGCTCTTCTCCTCCAGGGCGTCAGGGTCCAGGGGGATGGAGAACTTCTCATCGAAGAAGATAGAGTAAGCATTCCTCTGGATCTGCAGAGAGAAAGGGCCGCGGAGGGAGCTCTGAAGTTGGAGAAGAGGTGGTAGCCGAGGCCTGGAAGGCTGTGGCAGGGAGAGCACTGGACAGGGAGTCCACGGACCTGGGCTGCAGTCTGGTACTGCTGTCCCCACAGCCATTCATCTTTCCTTTGGGGTTCAGCCTTGACTTCCATGGTCTGAAAGCCCTCTGTCCAGCCCTCAGTGATGGCTAGTCCAGTGGCCTGCCGTCAGAAGTCCCCAGCACCTGACCCACTCCACCTAAAACATCCTCACCTTCATCTTATCTCATCTCATCTCACCTCATCTCCTCTCACCTTACCTCACCTCATCTCCGTCTTATGTATTCCTCATTGACCACCTTCAAGGAACTCCTGTGACTCTCAACATCTTTTTCTCCCAGGAAGGTGACAAAGCTTCGTCTTACATACTTTGGACATGTTCTTAGAAGAGATTATTTCTTGGAGAAGGACATGATGCTTAGACAAGTGGAAGGTCAGCGAAAAAGATAGTGGCACACAGCACTGCACAATGCACACACAGTGACCGCAGCAATGGGCTCAAGCATGTCAGAGAGGATGGGATGACACAGGACAGGACAGGACAGTGCAGATCTGCTGTTCATGTGATCACTGTGAGTTGTACTGATAACATCTAACAACAATGCTCCTGACAACTCCGGCTGTGCCCTGGAAACCCCAGGGTGGGGGCCAACCTTCCCTTATCCCTCAAAGCCCCCCATACGAGTCCCCTCACTCAGGGAAGCTCTCTCAATGCCCTAGGCAGAAGGCGTCCCTTCTGTGGATCTGCTCCACACACGCTGTGACACTCAGCCCTGGAACTGCTGGTTTCTGAGTTTGAGCCCTTGGACCCTGAGCAGCTCCTAGGGAGCGGGGCTCCGTATCTCCTGTACCTGCTCTAGCAGCCATCCCGAGCCAGATGCATGCTGGGTGTGCGGCCAAGAGTCACCCAGGTATCTGTCAGGGTAATGCTGTGTGGCCTTGGGCAAATCCCTTAACCTTGTTGAGTCTCAGTTTTCTTCTCTGTAAAAGATTCACATTTTCTTATCTTTTAGGGGATAAAAGGGGGAACTCACTAGTTCTCACAAGCTAGACCAATAAACAACATCATAATAAACAGAAAAAAAGAAGCAAGTTGTCAAGGATTTTCATTCACTTAGTTCTACGCCCACGGCATCAGTCCAGGTGTACTGAAAGAGGCAGATGTGCACAAAACCCCTGCAAACTGCTCACAAGCAAAGATCTCACCCTGAGAACTCGGTGCGTGAGACTTTCAATCACCTCACAGGCACGTGAGAGCTGGGCGTGCGTGGGGCAGACGGGAGAAGCCCTGCCCTCTCTGATGAGGTGTTGATGTAAGAACGCTGACACTATCCCCGCCTGCTGGAGGAAATGTTGTGGAGGAAGAACACCCAGAATGCTCTTCAGAAGCAAAGACAGTGATACTTTGTCTCGTGTCCTGTGGTTACGTCATCAGGACAGACAAGTTAAACAGAATGCCAGTGAAGAAGGGGAAGGCCCTCAACAAGCTGGACTGACACAGCAGCAGCAACAATGGGCCCGAGGCACCATGATGGGAAGGACAGTGCAGGACCGGGCGGTGCTGTGGTCAGAGTGGACACCTAACACCTACTTGAGACAACACGAGTGCTGATGTGCTGATGCTAGAATGAAGCTTGGTGCAGAGGGGGCAGCTGACAGAAGCTGATCATCTGGCCCAGGGCCTTCAGCTTGAGGGTACAGCCTGCAATCCCACGCGGAGCCAGGGTGAACGTTCTAGAAGCCCTGCCTTCCTGTTCTCCACCCAGAGCAGCAGACGGAAGCTCAGTGGTTCAGTGAGTGCAGGGGCTCACAGCACCCACGAGCATGTCAAAGGGAGCACACCCCAGGCTGCCGCCCCCCCCCCCGATGGTGATAACTGGCCCTGTCTGAAGACCTTGCTGCTGACCATGCCCCTCTTGAGATCCAGCCTGGAGGACACATGGTATTTGTGTGCTTGGCCCAGGCTCTCAGGTCAGCCACATAGTCAGGCCAATCAGATGGCGCTGTCCTGGGAGTGGGACCTGCTCGTGGCCCAGCCTGGGGTCCATGTGGTGCTCGTGGGAAGGGTCCAGGGTCAGCGGTCAGTCAGGCTGTTCTGTCCTGGGAGTGGGACCTGTTGTGGCTTCCACAGAGGGTCTCCATTGGTCTGCTGGGGGTAGGGCCTGGGAGAGTCCACTGAGCAGCATACTCAGAGGTCACTGAGTCAACCTCCAACCAGCAGAGGGCCCCATCTTGGCCACCTGATGTATCTTCTCAGGGCTGCCATTGCCCTGGGGTAAAATCATCTCCATCCCCAGGTCTCATCCCCTGCCCTCATACTTGCCCCCTCTCCCTCATGCTCCGAGTCTCAGCATGGTTATCCTTCCTCCAGGAAGCCTCTCTGACCCTCAGGCCAGCTGCTTCACTGCAGGTCACCAGCCTGCCCAGGGGCCCGGGAAGCCTTTCCTGCCTTAATCACTCTTTATACAACAGTCATTACACACAGTGTGAGTCTGTGTACACTGCAGACTCTGGTGCCCCAAGCACTGTGGGATGGATGGATGGATGGATGGATGGATGGACGGACCGATGTGTGGTGGGTGTCACTGGACTCCCCCCAGGAAGCTGCATGCAGGCATCTTGTGGGGGTTACCCAGAGCACTGCTCCCCCTTCAAAGGCTGCGTGGGCCACCCCCTGGTGGTATTTCAAGACAAGACCCTTATTCCTACCATCTGTTCTGAAGCTACTGCGTGGACCACACCGCCTAGCAGTATTTCAAGACAAGACCCTCATTCCTGGCATCTACCCTGAAGCTGGAGGACTGCCCATTGTGGTGGGTCCTACTGGGCTGTGAGGCTAAGAACCTGCCCCTCCTCCAAGTGCCCTGATCACGCCCTGATACTACTGCCTGGGCCCCAGAAAGGAGTCTCTTACTATCCTCTGTGGCATGTTCCCCACCCAGCTCCCCATTCCAGAACCTTCCCTGGGGGAAGAAGCTCCCTGCAGCCCAGCCCAGTCCCTGACCTCAGCACTCACAATCATGTCCTCCTGTCCATCTCTCTCAGATCTGGCTGAACTAGTCACATTGCTGTATCCAGCCTGGCTCTACACATCCACTGTCCCAGGAGGGGTCTCCAGTGAGCCCAGACCCTTCTCCACCGGTGCAGCCAGGCAGTCCCCACAGATTGGGGTCCTACCCAGTGCCCCCGCTCCTGGCTCCTCTACCGATGCAGCCAGCCACAGTCCCCACAGATTGGGGGTCCCACCCGGTGCCCCTGCCCCAGCTCCACTTACCCGGGAGATGCCCACGATCTGCTCATCAGGCAGCAGGCTGACGCGCATGAAGCAGGACTCGAAGCTGGCCTCCTCCCGCTCCAGGAGGTCCTTGCCCTGCAGCAGGGCCACGTGGAGCGTGTGCGAGGCGGCGTCATAGTCCATGCTCACCTCCACCTGGCCCAGCGTGAAGTCCTGCCCGAAGGTGTTGCTCACGGAGGAGATGGAGTTCAAGGAGTCCGCTGACTGCGACTTGCGGAGGGTCCCATAGGGGGCCAGGTCCAGCTCCCGGCCCATCAGCTCCAGGGGCCCCAGCTCGCTGATGCTCTCAAAGGTGTCCTCAATGCTGAGGCTGGCTTTGCGGCTGGAGGGTGCCCGCACGCTGGCACGCTGGCCGGTCCAGGCAGGGGCCCTCTGAGGATGAGGAAAGGGGAGATGGAGGCATCACCCAAGTAAGATTCAGGGACCTTGGGGAGATGGGGAGGAGTGGAGGGAAGTCCTGGCTGTTCAGACCTCCCCGCCCTTGGAAGGTCCTTGTTTGATTCTGCTTTGTGTTACATCATTTTCTCTCCCCAATCAAGTTGCAGGAAAGTTCCTCCCATCATGTTTATTCATATAGATGGTCCCACACACAGAGGCATCCAATGTTATGATGTAAGCTGAGTGCCCAGTGGGACGGGAAGGGGTAATAGACCAGGTGCAGCACTTAACAGATGCCAGGCAGCCTCAGATGAAGTTCACAAGAAGCATTTACTGGAGCAGTGCACCCAAGCACAGGGAGCCGCTGAGGACGGTGCAGGATAGGACGGGGTTCTGACCTGCTGTTCATAGGTCACTACGAGTCGTACTCAACTAAATCCACCTCGCAACAACAAAAAGCTGAGAAAAGTTAATGTTGGATAATAATAAAAGCAGCCCAACGCACTGCCAATGAGTTCCTCCCACATCACAGCGACCCTCTGCTGAGTGTCTGAGGTTGTACAAATTTTTAAAAGAATTTTATTTTTTCTGTGTGTCCCATCAAGTTGAATCTGACTGGTACCGGAGGACACTGTCCCTCCTTCTCCAGCAGAGCATCTGGTGGATTCGAACCGAGCACCTCTTGGATCGCAGTGCAGCTTCTTACCACTAGGCCACCAGAGCTCCCTTGAGGCCACAAGTGGTGGACTCGTCTTTCTCCCTAGACACAGCTAGTGGACTTTTCTGGTAGCAGCCCAGCACAGGCCTCACTGCACCACCAGGGCTCCTGGGTGGATAATGCTTGCCCTCAAGCAGCTCTGGCAGCACAATGGTGAAGCCCTCAGCTGCTAACCTACAGGTTGAGAGTTTGAATCTACCCAGCAGCTCCATGGAAGGAAGGCTTGACAGTCTGTTTCCATAAAGGAAACCTACAGGGATGTTCTGCTTCGTTCGTCGAGGCTGACGGGACCTAACAGCAGCGACACTCAAGACCTTTTCGTTTCTCTAAATTGACCTTGAGTTTGGGAAAGCACTTGCTTTTGTGCAAAAAGCAGCTCTCGAGATGCTGAACCGTCTTCATTTTGATACTTCATACAGCTCCCCATGGACTTTTCATTATTCCCCAGGGGCTACACATTTGAGAAGTCCTGGTGGGACTGTGGATAAAGCACCATCCTGATAACTGAAAGGTCAGCAGTTTGACCCCACCAGCTGTTGAGCGGGGAAGGATGTGGCAAGAGTGCGGACCTCACAGCCCTGGAGGACAGTTTGGGTAGCCTTCAGTGCCGCAGGGAGCACATCAGCTCTACGGCAGTGGGTCAGCTGGGTTGTTGGACATCTAGATTGCTCTAAATTTTATTTTATTATTTTCTCTCTCTCTCTCTCTCTCTCTCTCTCTCTCTCTGTGTGTGTGTGTGTGTGTGCCACCAAATCAGATCTGACAGATACAGGAGGAGATTGTCCCTCCTTCTCCAGCAGAGCATCTGGTGGATTCGAACCATGCACCTCTTGGATTGCAGTGCAGGTTCTTGCTAGTAGGCCAACAGAGCTCGCCATTGCTCTAAATTTTTTGCAAATGTAGCAGCATCCAACTGCTATCTGGTTTGTGTCCTGAGGCAGAGAACACAGGCCTTTGGAAGCATTTGAAGCTGTTGCCAAAATGCTCTTTGAAAAAAACTTTGCCCATTTACACATCCTCCCAACAGAGTGAGAGAGTGTCTTCCCCGATGTCTTCCCAACACCCTGAGCGGGTGGGACCCCAATCTGGTGACACATTCTGGCTGTGCTCCTGGAAGCCCACATGAGGGTGGAAAGTCTTTTTGCCAAGTCTTCCAGGATGCAGCACCCCACAGTGGATATCGAGGGCTCTGAAAAGTTCTCACAGCCTGAGGCAGGGATTCTGCATTTGGGTAAATTACTTGAGCACATCACCCCGAATGGACACAAAGTTATGCATGTACAACATTTAGTGCATTATTTATAATGGCATTTAGTAAGCCATGTCTCAGCCATGAAAGTATTTATGGTGTATGTTCAGCCTTATGGGAAAATGTATCAGCCAAAAGTAAGAGGGAAAAAGAGCAGGGTATAAAACTCTGTTGAGATGAAACCCTGGTACACAAAGGAAAGACTGGGGTGGTGGGGGTGAAACCTGACTGAGTAAACTGGAAAGAACGGATAAAACTAGAAACAGGTAAAAACAGCCAGCAGCTGCTTGCCTAAGTTGTTGTTGTTATGTGCCATCGAGTCGCTTGTGTACAGCAGTCTTAAACCTGCTCTTTCCTGTGCCAATTTTATTGCCTCTGACACACCCATCCCCTTTACCCCAGTCACTGAATCAATCCATTTCATTGAGGGTCTTCCTCTCTTGTGCTATCCCTCCACCCTCCCAAGTAGGACATCATTCTCTAAGGACTGGCTTCTCCTTGCAACATGTCCAAAGTATGTCAGACGAAGCTTCAGAATCCTTACCTCCAGCAAGCAGCCTGGTCTCACCCTCTCCAGGATGAACCTGTTTGTTCTCTTAGCAGTCCATGCTATATTCAATACTCTTCACCAGCACCACAGCTCAAAGGCATCAATTCTATATCATCCCTAGTCATTGTCTAGCTTTCTGATACACAGCAAGTAATTGCACAGACCATGGCCTGAATCAAGTGCATCTTAGTCTAGTATTTGGGATATTTTTCTTCTTTACTCCTTGCGGCATTTTCCCATATGTGATGGGCTGCTAACCAAGAGGTCAGCAGTTCAAATCCATCAGCTGCTCTGAGGAGAAAAAGGAGTAAATCTGTTCTGGCTGAGATTTTACAGCTGGTAAACCCAGCGAAGGGCCACTCTGAGTTGGCATCGGCTCAATGGCAGTGGGTTTGGGTTTTGGGCATTTCTCTTGGGATGGTTTTCAAAATGGAATTTTGGTTGAATTCATTCTTTCAACAAATACTTATTGATTACCAAGGAGCTCTGGTAGTGCAGCTGTTAAGCTCTTGGCTGCTAACTGAAAAGTTGGCAGTTGGAATTAATTACTGGGTCATGGAAGAAAGATCTGGCAATCCACCCCTGTAAAGGTGGTTGTTGTTGTGTGCTGTCAAGTCAGAACTCACCCACAGCTGACCCTCCATCTAATTCTCAAAGGCAGTAAATCTGATGGGAGGTGACTGCCCATCTTTCTTCTGTGGTGGTGAACTGTGTGCCTTTCAGTTGGTTATCAAGGAAAACGTGTGGGCAGTCTTACACGACCACACTGGCCTGGCACCGCCTGATGGCACTCACAACAGTAGGACATGTGAGCACCGGATCTGTGGGGGGTGGATGAAGCGAACTGGGATCTGTTCTAGGGAGGAAACTCCCTAGGTGGGGAGGGTTGGGAAAGGCAGAGTCCATCCTGAGAGGGGACAGGGTGGGCATGCTGAGCCCCACCTGTGAGCACCTGAGGGGCAGCCACCTCACCTTCTGTCTGGCCTCCGCGTAGGTCTCTCCATATTTCCGCTGCAGGTATCGGTAGTCATAGTTTGGGAACGGGGAGGGGCTGGGGAAGCTCCCCGACGTCCAGAGCTTCCACAGGCTCACAGCTGCAATTCCCAGAAGAGCCAGGGCCCCAGCAGCGTAGACGCCCACCTCCCAGCCAGGGGGGCTCTTGATGACTGCAAAACAAGGGCGGCCCTTATTAGTGGCCACAGGATCCCCAAGTGGTAAGAGACCCTCCACCCCAGGGAGCAGGGGTGACCACTGTCCCACCCAGCCTGGGTCCACTGGAGTTTCTGAGTGAGGAGTCTGGGGAGAAGGAGAGGAGATACTTCAGATGGGAGTCTGCTGTATGCCAGCACTCTGTGGGCAGAGGCAGGCATGGCGGCTAGCCAGTTTCAGCCCCTTCCTCTGCCATTAAAGAGCTCACTGTCTGGGGGTAAACAGAGAAAACAGGGTGATGGGAGTTGAGTTGGGAAGAGCTTAGGAGGGCTTCCTGGAGGAGAGGCACCTGAGCTGAGCTATGAAGGTAAAGAAAGAAGTGTGCCAGGTCAAAGCAAGGGGGGCCGGATGTGTAGGCATAAAGAATGAAGGACAGAGAAAGGACCCAGAGAGAGTGGGGTGTCCAGAAAGGGATGGGAAGGGATTCTATGGGCTGGAGAGATTGTGCACCTCTGTTTCCTGTAGTCTGGCACACAGGGAGGAATGCTGGCCACGCTGCCCTGTTCCCCCGGAGGCCAGCCAGCTCTAGTTGAATCCACAGCACACACTCACTCTGGGGTGGACAGGTCTTAGCCTTCAGTCACAACATCTACCAAGCCCTGTGAGCAGAGGCAGGAGCCCGGGTGGCGCTGTACATTAAGCACTCAGCTCATAACCGAAAGGTTGTTGGTTTGAACTCATCCACCCCTCCCTGAGAGAAAGCTGTGGCAATCTGCTCCTATGACAATTTATAACATGAGGAACTTTGTGAGCTGTTTTGGCAGCAGGTAATGAGACAGGTAAGAGCTCTGGTGATGTAATAGTTAAAGTCATAGTATCTAATTAAGAAGCTGGGAGTTCGAATTCACAGCCACTCTGTGGGAGAAAGCTAGAGAGATGTGGCATTTGCTTCTGTGGTCATTCACAGTCTCTGAAACCAGGTGGAGGGTGCGCTGTGTCAGAACTGACTGGAAAGCGGAGCGAGCTGGAAATCAGCAGAGGTGGCAGCTCTGGTGGTGCAGTGGCTACAGTATCGGTCTGTGAACCAAGAAACTGGCAGTTCAAACTCACGGGCCACCCTTGGGAGAAACTGGTGGCTTCCATGAATGTCTGCAGCCTTGGGGACCCTATGGGGCAGTTCTCCTCTGTTCTGAAGGCTGGCTGCTAGGTGGAACCATCACAGATGTGGGGTGAGCCAAGGGAGGCAGCTGCAGACACAGGGCGCAGCCATCTGGGCTCCCAGCAAGGCCCTGGTGTCTCTGGCCTTTGGCAGCCCCCCTAAAAACAGAGATGACAAACAAAGACGTCTTCCTCTCAGGAGCCCACCTCAGGGAATTTATGTGAAAGGAAAAATCCCAACAAGCTTCAGTGTCTGCTGTGAGTCATCCAGGCTGTATTCAAACAGCCTAGATCTGGAAGCGTCCTGAAGGTGTTTCCGGAGTGTGTGTGTGTGTGTGTGTGTGTGTGTGTGTGTGTGTGTCCAGCGGGGGTGGCGGCACTGCCTTGGGAGGGAGTGTTACCGACCTTCGAGAGTGACAACTGAGGTGATGAGGATGGCACCTTGGCAACGTGGAGACATGTCTCCGTCATTGTTAAGAGAGAGAAAAAAAAATCAATCCCCCGCATGGGATGGCCCCACGTTAACATGGTAATAAAGGACAAGATGCAGTGGGGGGTGGAGGCGGTGGACCAGGGACGAACAGAACCATGGGTAATAAAGAGCGCGAGGTAGTCTCCTTTGAGCCTGACTTCTCTGGTGGATGGGACATCATTTGTGAGCTAACCAAACCACAACAAAGAGATACGCAGAGCGTCCCTGGTCCAGCTCATCGTCAGCAGACTGCAACGCAAAGTTCTGGAAGCTAGGTCAACTGGTGATGGGTAAACCGCGGCAAGAGAGTTCTGGCCTTGGGGTAAGGAGCTATACCGCCAACACAGAGGCACACGGTTCGAGTCCACCAGTTGCTCCACAGGAGATCCTCCTGTGTGATATACCGCCTCTGAAAATCCACAGGCAGGTGGTACCAGAGGAAAACAATCCACGGTGTGTGGCACATGTGACAGCTCCTGCGGAGATCGCTTCAGCGAGGCCACAGCAGCTGGATCTTGGCACTGCAGGGGCTGGGGAGCAGGAGCTGGCCAGGGACTGAGGGCACAAGTGGGTCCTGGGCATGGCTGGGGTGGCAGACAGTGTCAACCTCCCCAAGAAAGGGCTCCTGGTCCCGGAGGGACGGATGCCAGCTATCTGGTTGGCAGAAAAACAAGACAGGGCTAGGGGGTGCCAAACGGCCAAGCCCAGGCTTCCTCAGAGCTGAAGGAAACCCCAGAAAGGTGACATGAGAGCTTTGATGGCCTAGAAGCAAGAAGCTGCACTGCAATCCCAAAGTTATGCAGTTCGAAGCCACCAGCTGCTTCATGGGAGAAGGATGGGCAATCTCCTCCCAGGCGCTTAAATGCCTCTGAAAACCCGCCAGAGGGTCAGCTAGGGGTTGGTTCCAGCTGTACAGTACACAACAACAACAACAGCAAACTATAAAGAACAGACGAGATAACAACGCATTTGTTTTATCCTCACTGGGTGGTAAGAGAATTCCCAGGGGGAAACGAGGTCTAAACTAAGACTTGAAAATGAACTGTCGTAGAAACAGCAGGTCTCCTTAGAAAGTACTATTGTTTACTATTTATGAGGCCCTGTCCAAAGCAGAGGGAGCCCGACGGCAAAGGCGTTCAGATGCTAACCAAAAGGTCAGACGAACTCACCAGCTGCCCTACTTCCTGTAAAGATGACAGCCTTGGACACCCTATGGGGCCACTCTACCCTGTCCTGCAGGGCTGCTGAGTCAGAATGAACTTGACAGCGGTGGGTTTGACTCTAAGCAAGCAGCCCTGGTGGCGCAGTGATTAAGCACTTGGTTGCTAATGAGAAGGCCAGCAGTTCAAACCCACCTGCCGCTTTAGAGCAGAATGAGGTGCCCCCGTCAAGACTGCAGCCTTTGAAACCCGAGGCGGTTTTGCTCTGTCCCATTGGGTAACTGTGGGCTGGAATTGACTGAACTGCAGCCAGGGGTTTGGGTTGTTCTGAGCATTTAATACATATTCACCCAGTAAGTCCTCAGGACAACCCCGGGAGGTGGGGTTCTATTTTGATCCCAATTTTATAGATGAGGAAGTTGAGGCCAGAGGGTTCTAGGTCTGCACTGGAAGAGCAGGAGGACTTAGCCAGGTCTGTCTGAAGAGCTGCAGATGGGAGGGAGGAGCTGTGTGGGTGTTCTGTGGGGTTCTTGGGGTCTCCTCCTGACTATTCCCTGTACTTCTTGAGGAAAGGCTCATCGTTCCCATTACACAGATGAGGAAGTAGAGGCTAAGAGAGAGCACAGCACTGGAGCGAAGTGAGGACCCTGGGATGGGGAGCAGGAAAGATGGCACTTGGAGAGGTGGTCCCTCAGCTTGGGGCAGGGCTGGCTGGGAGCCACATGAAGGTGGGGAGCCCTGGACTGGGAGTCAAGAGAACTGAATTCCTGCCCTGCCACTCACTCACTCTCTTGCTTTCTCTCTTCTGTAAATGGGGTGAGCATGTGTGTTTCAGCTCTGACACTATCCACCACTGACTGGCAGAGATGCAGGTGTGTGTCGTCTCTAGGCTGTCTCCAAGAGCAAGGATCGATTGGTTATGCCTGCCATGGCAGCAGGTGTGGGCTGCAGTCAGGATACCTGCCACCTGGGACTGGGTGCTCACACCCAGTTTAATCGGTCAAACTGGGTTGAATGTTCCATGGATCTAACATCATCCCTCTTCGGCTACTAACCAGGTTCTAGAAATGACCCTGAGTGAGTGGACTTCACGTCACAAACTCACCCTCCAGGGGCAGTGGGACAAAGGTCTCCAGCTGAATTCCCTCAAGTCAAATCTGGGCAGGTCATCGGAGTGGAGCGATAAGAACTCAGACTGGCCCGAGCATGGTGTCCCTAAAGCTACGTGAATGTGGGGAAGTCACTGACCGCCTTACCAGTAAAATGGGTCATTACTCATGCTGCACTGACACCCCTCCCCAGGCCACGTACAGGCATCCTGAGACGGCCGGCGGGTGTGCAGAGGGGCCACGGGGACTCACCGCTCAGGTGGTATTCCGCCACGTCCACGGCCATGACGATGCCGCAAGTGCCTGCGGAAGGGAAACCCAGTTAGCAGAGAGGGTCACCTGCTCCTGTGACCCACTTCCCACCCCCTGTATCACACGGGGTTCATGCAGCTGTGAGGGGAGCTGGTCAGAGAGAGGTGGTTCTTAAAATGGCACGAGAGCTCTCCTCATGCACCCTAAGACCTCATTGCAGCGTCAACGATGAAACAGAACACCTGGGCACGTGCGGATTTCAGATTAATTTTTACTCTGAGGAACCCCAAGTACTGCACAGGACATACTTATGCTAAAAAAGTATCTGAATTTCAGGTTATATCTCAGAGTAAGTCTTCCCCTAACAAAGAGCCATGGTGTCACAGTGCTAATAAGAAGCCTGGTGATTTGAACCAAGCAGCATTTCCTGGGAGCAAAGAAAGGCTTGGTGACCTGCCCTCTTAAAGATTTACAGCCTGATGAGGGCAGTCCTCTGTTCTACAGGGCAGTTACAAATTAGAATCAGGTTGGTGGTTATACTTGCTGTTAGGCAGTTCTGGTGTCCTAGTGGCAAGGAGTTCAAATCCACCAGCTGCTCTTTTGGTGAAAGACAGGCAACCTCTTCTCGTGCTATTTACAGCCTCTGAAAACCCACTGGAGGGTCAGCTGCTGTGAGTTGGTCTTGACTCATTAACAGTGAGTTGGAGGTTTGTCTGGTGTGTGTGGTTTTTTTAAAACGTGGTTCTAGTCCACTTAGTAATGGATTTTCTTTGTCACATTAAGGAGCCAGTATTAGGGTAGGATGTGTCTCAGATCAAGGAGTCTTGGTGGCACAGTGGTTAAAATGCAAGTTTACCCTTTATCTGTACTTTTTACCCTCTGTACTTTTTTATTTTGCCAGAACTTTGAACATTATTTTGCTTAAAGAGAGAAAACCCAAGAGTCAAGCAAGATTTAGCCATTTCTGAACACAAATGCACACTTCTGTTGATGAAGCAATAATTTAAAGAGAATTAAAAAAAGAGAATAAAACACAACTACTTTCTGAAGTCAGCAGAATCTCTGCACATGTTTATTAATCAATTCAAGGTTTCCTGGAAATAGAACCCTTTAATTGGCCCACTACTCCTTGATAACTTTTAGCAAAAATTCATACCAAACTGTATGTTTATGAATGTTTTCTTTTTTTGCCAAACATTCTTTCTGGCATCGAGAAATATTTTTAAAAATCAGACATGAGATGCTTATAGTTCCTATCACCCTACTAATTTAGAAAAGGGGGGGGATAGCCTGGCTACGAACTAAAAGATCAGTGGTTCTAACACACCAGCTTCTCTGTGGTAGATAAGGCGACAATCTGCTTCAATACAGATTTGGGCCTTGGGCTTTGAGAGTCCTATTTACACTGCCCTGCAGGGTGCCGTGAGTCATGACTGACCTGATGGCCAGGATCGGGTTTTGTTTTTGTTTCTGAGGTCTGAGGAAGTTCTTCTAGAAGGTCTGTGATTCCCTGAACTCAGGCAACCACTCAGTGTATTGTGATTTTTGTTGCTAAGAAGTAAATCCGGCTGGTGGATATGATCTAAATGAGAAGTGAGGTTTGAAAGCAGGACACTGGGGTGAGCAGTAGCCCAGGCTTAGCTCAGGGACCACAGAGGGTGGAATAATCTCTCCTTCCCATGCTTGTGTTTCCCTTGCAGCTGAGATCCACACGCCTGCCTTCAGGCAAGGCAGGTACAACAAAGAAGGGAGGGGGGGAGGAAGAGGGGACAGACCCTCCTCACCTGGCCCCAGGGCAGCTGCTCCTCCTTGTAGGAGAATGGTGGGTTGTCTGGCTTCTTAAAGGAAATCCAGACATCTGGAGTTTTTAACAAGCAGGTTTTTTGATTTTCAAATAGTGCAACCAATTCACAAATCATATCACAGGGATGAACTCCCCCAGCTGTGGCTCCCGTTAGTGACCCTGGAAGCATGTGTTCTCCCTCTGGGACCAGAGTCAGAAGGGGAGGCAGAAACCTAGCATTTCAGGAATTCTGAGGTTCTCTCCAGCTTGGAGCCAAGAAGTTGGGGTGCCTTGGTCCAGACAGTGTTGTCTAGCACATCTAGAGGGGTCACATGTCCCCAAGGAAGGAGGCCCTCAAGAAGCAGGCCCAGGGTACACAGGCTGCTCCTTGCTCCCACTCTCCTGGAGATGCCCCCACTCTCTGAGGAGATGTGGTTGTCATGGTGATGGGAGGGCGGTGCTAAAGCAAGAAGGGCTTCAGCATCCTGACTTGAGCTCACTGGCTCCTGGGAGCTGGGCTGGATATCAGGATAACAATGGTTAACCTTGCTAAGTGCTCCAGCGCCAGGCACGCTCTCACACTTTGATATACAGCATACACCTCACCAAATCCACCTAATGCCACCAATGAGAAGCCCTGGGGGTGGAGCAGCTTACGTGGTGAGCTGCTGAGAGGTCAAAGTTTGAACCTATCCTCAGGAAAAAGACGGTGTAGTCTGTCCCCACTAAGATTTGCAGTTTCAGATTTGGGCTTTTGAGTTTCCTATGAGCCCTCTATGAGCACCGACCTCAGAAGGGAGGTACAGTTATTATCTTGGCTTGTAGATGAGAGTGTGAGGCTTGGTAGTAATTTTTTTTCCCTGCCACACAGGCCGGTCAGCCTTCCAATCAGGATTCCAGCCCAGACCGCTGTCTCCAGAGTGAACCACTGGGCTTTACTGTAGGCAGGCATGGAGCTTCAGTGTGTAAGAGCCTGTTGGCAGACAGCTAAAATGTGACCTTGCCACCCAGCTAGCTGCAGGTGGCCCAGGTCCTGTTGAGAGGGGTCTGCACCCCTAAACCATGTATGCCTACCTGACCACACATGTCCCCTCTTGCCCTGCCTTGCTGGAATCCATACGCAAAGCCAGCAGTTGCTCCTCCTCCTCCCTTAACCCTTGGACAGCTCACGTCCTCAGCAAGTTTAGGCTCTATCAGGCCTCTGCTATTGGGGTCCTCATTCCACCAAGGAGGTTCAGTCTAGACTCCAGATCACACCCTCCTCATCACAACACCCCTTTCTCAGGAGCTGGGATTTCTGTGAAGGTGCAAATGATTCCTATTCACACACACCCCAGCCAGAAGTTCTAGCTGTGGCCACCAGAGTACATGTCAGAGCCCAGGTAGAGGGAAGTGATGTCTGTGGGGAGGGGTGTGAGAGTGGGATTCTGTGAGCGCATAAGGGAAACAGGGCTGCTGTCGCACTGGTTTGAGTAACCTTGAGATTGTTTTAACCTTTCTGAGCCTCACTTGATTCATCTGTGAAATGGGTCCTTAAGAGGAAAAGGCGAGTGTGGTTAGACTTAGCATGAATTCCTGTGGTTATTGGCCTGGCGATGGTCCAAACATGTCCTTTTGCCCCTAAACTTAGCAGTGAGATCGCAAGGCCAGATGAACAGCTGGCCCTGTTGTCCTTGTCTTACACTAAAGCGAGCTGCCAATAGTGGTTCAAAAGGGGGACATTTCCCATTAAAAATTAGCCCCAATAACAAACTGGTGTCTCTCCAACACTGAAATCACCCTTGAAACTAAACTTCCAGCCAGAGAGAGTCCTTATGTGATCAGTAACACCAGAGAGGCAAGCATCCCTTGGAACAATCAGCCATGTGACATCAAAGGGTAACGTGCTGAGGATAAAGCCCAGGAGGCAGGAAGGGATGGGAAGGAAGAATGGAAACAGGAAACACAGGGAAGAAGTAGGGAAAGTGCTGTTACAATGGGGGATTGTAAATAAATTCATAAAACAAGATGTGTATGAATGGCTGAAGAGCAAATCAATTTGTGCTATAATCTTTTACTTGCATGGTAATTTTTTTAAAATAAAAAAGACAAAGTAAAGGATGGTGGGTGTTAAGTTAGCCGACTTAATGAAATCAGAGAGAGGGGGAGAAAGCTTAATGCAGCTTTATTAAGGGGGGGAGCTCCCGGGTGAGTTCCTCATCCTGGAGATGCACAATGGGAAGTTTACTGGGGAGGGTTTTTAGAAACAGTTTTTAGGGAGGGACATTCCACTCTGATTCACCTGGCTCAGCCAGTCAGGCAAGGCTGTTTGCTCTTCTTATCAGTACAGCAGCAGGCAAGGCCATCAGCATTTGAATTCTGAATTCTTCCTTCTCTTTGGCCCCTTTTGCCCAGACTTAACAGTGGAGTCATTAAAAAAAAAAAAAAAAGGAGAGGACACAAATTGCTGGTTCATGGAGGGGAGAAGTCTGTGTTTCTAAGCCAGGTAAGTGACATCAGAGAGGTTAAGTGACTTGCTCAAAGCCACCCAGCTGGGAGCATTGAGGAGGGCTTATCAGCTGGCCGTGCTGCTTCAGTTAGAAATGACAGCCCAGGACTTCACACACACCGCCAGTCAGCTCCCCAAGACTACCATGGGCAAACCCTGCTCTTTTCCCTGCTCCCTAAAACGGAGGCGTCATGAAGGGCAATGGATTTGTCCAAGGTCACCTGCTGAGTGACCATAGGGCAGAGAGCGAGCCAGATCTAGGTTTGCAGCAGCCCCTTCCCGGCTTTCCACCCTCTCTCCTTGACCCCATCCCACCTGATTCCCCCCTCCCCCACCGCCCAGCCCGGCAGCCTGCCAGGCGGAGGGGCTGCGCAGCTCTGAGCAGGATGCTGACGAGGCATCTCGGAGGCCAGGCAGCCTGGGGCCAGAATGCTGCGTGCACCCTGACACACAGAAAATGGAGCACAGCAGGGCCAGAGGGGAGCACTACGCAGCCCCAGAAGCCCTCCTCCCCTGCCGCCCCCACCCCAGCGGACCCCCTGCCAAGGCCAAGCCGCAGGAGCTCACTCATGGAGAACAGCTCTGGGCTCAAACCTGGCTCAACACCGAGCAGGGCAGCTACAGGAATTTGGACGTGTGCTGAGCAGGGCGCCTGGCACAGCAGGCAGATGGATGCAGCTGGTCACGGCTCGGATAATGGACTCTGCATTTTACAGAGGACGAGCTGAGGCCACTGGCCACCCAGAATATGGGAAGTTACGCTCGGGTCAGTACCAGCGTGGGCAGACCGAGGGTCCTAGCTAGCCACCACTGTCTCCTGACCTGATCATGGGGACCTCGTCCCCCAACCTTGATGGGCTCTGACCAGGATGGGGGCTCCTCCTGGACTTGTCAGAGAAGTGCTTTCCAGGAATTCTGAGGGAAGGGGACGAACCGGAACCCTGACCATCCTCACCTCCATCATTTCCCAGGTGGCTCCCACTGAGCTACCCTGGGACCCCCAGGGAACGCGATGGAGCAGGAGGGGGCTCAAGGGAGCCTCACACCTTCCAGCAGTCAGGGTCCAAGCACCTACAGGTCTAGAATCCTTTTTAAGTGCCTCCCCCACTTTCTGAGAGATCGACATCCTGCCGCCCCTCATCAGCCCACAGAAACAACAGCACAGACTCGAAACCCAGAGCCGACCGAGGGGAGGGGGCCGCTGGCATTTATTAAGCACCTACTATGTGCCAGTCACTGAGCCCAGGACTTGCCATGTACTAGCTCACCCAGTCCTTACAGAGCCTCTGGAGTATTTCTTACTCTCTCTTGCTCTGTTGATAAGAAAACCGAAGCACAGAAGTAGGACAGGAGGTATCTTTAGGTTTAAACCCACTGCTCAAAGCGCCTGGGTGGGGTTTCCGATTTCAGAATGGGGAGGCAAGTCCGGACCCTGCTCTGGACTGGCTGAGTTAAGGGGGTGAGTTCACTTCCCACCCTGAGGTTTGGTGTCTCCCCGTTTCTAATAGGAAGGGGGATTCCAAGGCCCTTGTTAAAACTGCTGGTCTCTTTCTCCTGCTGCTTCTCTTTCTCCAATCCTGTCACTCCCTTGATGGGAAAGGGACAAACATTCTGGGATGCAGGTTTCCCAGGTTCTTTGAGGGAGGGGGTGGCTTCCGACTGGCAGCGAAGACAGAGACCCTGCAAGAGGCGGTCACAAGGCTCCAGGTCCCAAGTTCTGTACAAATCTATTTGTGTACCCCCGTCTCCACTCCGTGAGCTCCGCACTCCAAAAAGCAGTGGCCCCAGATCTCTCCACGGGGCTCAAGAAAATCCTCCCGCCCCGTGCCCGCTCAGGCCGGCCTGTGTTAGTAGAGGGTGCGGTCCTCTCTGACCCCTGCCACAGCCCCCTGGGGAAAGGGAGCTCCTCAGCTGGGGCCCCTCAGTTCTGACTTAAGAACCCTTGGGGTATACAGGGCTTGGAGTCTGGGGCTCTCTGGGGAGGGTCAGGGCGCAGGATGGGAAATCGAGGGGCGTGTGTGCACGCGGGCGCAGGGGAGGCGTGTAAATGGCGGGCGAGCGCGTGTGTGCACACGCGGGCCGGACGTGGGGACGCGGTGGGTGCGCAGTGCGCGGAGCCCGTGCGGGGAAGGGCGCCCTGCGTGAGCGGTGCGCGGCGCGCATGCAGCCGGAGCTAGCG
>NW_006399876.1:7891367-7894972 GCF_000299155.1 Elephantulus edwardii
CGCCGCGCGCTCCCTCGCGCTCGCCGCCCGCTGCCTCTTTAATTTAAAGTGACAATCCCGAGCGCGCCCTCCGCTCCGGGAGCGGCGCTCCGCTTCCAGGGTCTCGACCAGCGATCCCCAAGCGCACGCTGGGGCTCCCAGGGCCCCCCCTCAAGGCTGAGCCCAGCCCCTGTCTCCCAGACACGTGGAGGAGGGCGAGATGAGGATGAAGTGAGGAGGGCTCCCCCAGGACTCAAACCGGACGCAGCAACCCCAGTGATCCAATCCTACATCGTCCTATTTGCCTCTGGGCCTCAATTTCATAATCTGACAAATGGGTTCAATAATGTGCATTTCCCAAGATAAACGAGACCCACAGGCTGTGCAGGGGAAGAGGTCTCCCCTCCACGGCTGAGTTGTTACCATGGCCGGCTTCGTTTGGTCCCTCACCACATTTCACTTAAACTATGCAAATGGGATTGTAACAACCCATTTTATCCACCAAGAAATAGGCTCCAGGGACAAAGAGAATTTCCTGAGGTCATGCAGCCAGAGGTCAGAGCCAGGACTTGAACTCAGTTCTACTGTGACTTCAAATCCTATGTTCTTAGGCACTTAGGGGTCTTGCTTTTTCTCCCAAACGAATGAATGAATCATTCAGGAGATATTTATAACGCCCCCTCCGGGTGCTAGGCACAGGGCCAAGTGTGGGCGCTCTTTCCGCGAACAGGGGACAGGTCCCTCCCTGCCCGCGCAGTCTGGCAGCGAGGCCCTGCATGCACGAGGAGGGTGTGAGGAGGAAGCAGCCACGTGCTGTGGGCGCTGTGACCTGGAGAACAGGCTGGCTGAGTGCCTGCGGGGGCGAGAGGGCTTGCCGAGGATGGGGTGGGTGGGGAAAGAGGCGTCAGGATCTTGATGGGAAGCAAATGGTAAAGGCAGGTGAGGTCACCGATCCACCTGCGTCTGGGCTGGGCCGGCCTTGTAGGGGGTGGGGTGGGAGGAGGGAGAAAGAGCTGCACTTTCAACCTCACGCACAGGGGGCGCCCTTGATTCCGTTTCATTTCCTGGATCTGGAAGTGAGAGGGAGGAGCCTTGATCGCCCAGAGGTTAAGCCCTCGGCTGCGAACTGAAGGGTCAATGGTTTGAACCCAGGAACCGCTCTTTGGAAAAAACCGGTGAGCAATCTGCTTCTGTAAAGATCACAGCCTTGAAAAACCCGTGGGACAGTTCTACTCTATCATCGAGGGTCACTAGGAATTAGAACTGAATTCGTGGCAATGAATTTGGTGTGTTTCAGGTTTTTCGGCAGAGGATGGAAAGCTGACATTAATTAATGAGGATATTGGAGGAAAGTGTGTGTGTGTGTGTGTGTGTGTGTGTGTGAATTGTAGTGGGGGGACGTCTGGGCCTTGCCTGCTGCTATCCCATTGCTGCCTGCAGCTTTGGGGTGACAGCCCATTCCTGTGTGGGAACGTGTTGGGTGGGTCCCCTTCTATTGTGGTTCGGTGCCGCTGAGGACATTCCTTTTCGTAACTGCCCTACAACACAAGTCGCTGTAGGGTCCTGTGCCATTGCCATGGTCACTGTGTCTTTGAAACACCTCCCCGCCCTCACTCTTCATGTGCAAGGGCATGAAACACCAGCTAGCCCTGCACCATTCTCACAAGCGCTGTTTGACCTATCTGACATGGGCACAGGATAGTGTCAGTCCTGCTCACTGAGGGTCTTTCTCTCTTTTGCTGACCCTCTGCCAACTGTGCTATCCTTCTCCAGGGACTGGTCCCTCCTGGTAACACGTCCAAGTGCATGAAACATGAAAGTCTCTCTATCCTGATTTCTAGGGAGCACGCCGGCTGTACTTGGTCCAAGACAGATTTGTTTGTTCTTCTTCAGGAGTCCGTGGTCTGTTCAGTTCTGCCAGCGCACACCAACCAGGCAAGCCTGCTTCCCTCTGGGAGAAGTTAGGAGGGGGCTTACCGCGGGGGTGGAGGTGGGACGGGGTGTCAGGGGATCCTGGAGTGCTAGTCTGTTTGTGCTTACGATCTCAGTGCTGGCCTTGGTGAATATCTGTGTGCGTTTATGATGTGTGTACTTTTCTGCATGTGGAAAATACTCCAATAGCTTTGACAGAAATGCCTCTCGTGCCCAAGCGCTGGGAGCAGCAGCCAGCCTCCTTCCCTGGCTCACATGGTCCCCTGGCCTCTCCCACCTGTCACCTCCTTGTACTACTGTGCCCCCACCTCGGGCCATCTGGCGTTTCTGACACCAGCCTAGCCATTTTCTGCCTCTGGGATTCTCCCTTGCTGTCTTTCTGCCTGGAAAGCATTTCTCTGGCCCCGTGACTTTGCAGCTGTGTTTCCATAAACAAATTCCCCAACATCTCTGATCCCCAACTTGTTCCCTCTTTGTCAGGAACCCCAGGATAGGTTTCTCCCCCTAAAGATGTCACCTCCTCAGAGAGGCCCTCCTGACCCCGCTCCTGGCAGATCGCCTCTACCAATCTCTCCTATAACATGCTATTTATTTCCTCCCAAACTCCAGCCTTAACATGAAATTTTACTTTTCTAATTGAAAAATAAAATTTATTGTGATGAAAATACACAGGAAAAATAGCATCTCCCCCATGTCTACACACATATTTCACTGGCCCAGGTCAAGCTCTCCTTGTGCTCCAACCTCCTCATTATCCTTTTCAAAACCTGTGATAGTTTACATGCTCATTTGTGTTTTGTTTTGTTTTTGTTTTTTGGTGTTTTTTTTTTTGGTTTTTTACATGCTCGTTTATAGTTCACTGTCCAGACCAAACACCAGACATCAGTGCCCACAGTTTGCCCACAGTGTGCCAGGCACCCTTCTCACACTACATTAGTGCATCAAAGACATTCCGGGCACCATTTATCACTTAGGGAAGTCGGGCCTCAGAGAGGTAATGCAATTTGCTTATGGTCCAAACTGGGAACAGTGGAGTCAAGATTTGAACCCAGGCAGCCTGGTTTTGGAGTCACAGCTGTTAACGCTACACCTGTATTCTGGGTAGGCTTTGTTTTCGTCTCTGTTGTGCCCTGAGATAGCTCCTGGCCTCTGGGACAGTTCCTGCTGCACTGTAAACCACCAGTCCCCATGGAGTTGGTTCTGATTCACGGAAACCCAGAAAGTGTCATAGCCAAGTTGCACTTCACAGGATTTTCAGTGGCTGACCCTTTGGAGATGACCACCATGCCTCTCTTCAGAGGGTGAACCAGAACCTCTAACTTTTTGTTTAGCAGCTAAGCTTGGAATGGTTTGCGCTGCCCAGGGACCCCTGGCCCAGAGCAGGCACTAAATAAAGGCTGAGTGAAGTGCTAGAGGCTGGAGGCGGAGGGCGTGGTGACCAGCATAGGCCTCAGAGTGAAGCATTTGGTAAAACAAAGAAAGGATTCTGGGTGCAAATGAAATTTGAAAATGATTGTGAGACGCCTTTGAGCCTGACATCATTTCAATGGCCTGATCCCCTCTCCAGGCTGGCCAGCACCCCACTTTCTCTCCCTGACCTACCCTAACCCCCAGCTGCTACCTTCTTGCTGAAGGTTGTGGAGCTCTGATCTGGGGACTCTAGGCAGGCACTCTCCAGTGTTTCTTTTTTTTTT
>NW_006399876.1:7895127-7897021 GCF_000299155.1 Elephantulus edwardii
TGCAGCTTCTTGCCACTAGGCCACCAGAGCTCATCTGTTTCTTATTTTTTTAAAAGCTCATCTTATCTGCTAGAGATATTGTTGTTGTTGTTGTGTAACATCGAGTCCTAACATCTCTGCCTCATAGCTGACCCTTCAGAAGGTTTTCAGACGTTAATTGCCCAGGAGGAGATTGTCCGGCTTTCTCCCATGGAGCCGCTGGTAGATTCAAACTGCCTGCGTTCAGGATTGCAGTGCAGCTTCTTACCACTAGGCCAGCAGAGCTCCACTCCAGTGTTTGTAGAGTAGATTGGAAAGGCCCCTCCCCAGGAGGCGGAGAGCTGTCCTGTGGATGTAGGCCTTCACCTTCACCTTCACCTTCACCTTCACCGATTTCCTATCCTGGACATGGAGCAGCATCATAAAGCCCAACACTAGCTACCTGAGCGGCTCCTGCTGGTGGAGGCCATGTGGCTGGGATCCAGCTGGGCTCTTGCGAATCCTCTCTCTGCAGGCAGACCTGGGAGATGGCTGTGATAAAGTAGATGCCACAGTAAAGGGAGTCACACCATTTCTTGGTTTCCGGTGAGTAGGAATGCTGTGTTGACTGCACCATAGGCTTTTGACTGTGTGAAAGATGGTGACAGTGTCTGGAAGATTTGGGAGAATGACCCAAATATGACACAGAGACAGGAACTGAGCATGTGCTCCTGGGAAAACAATAGACTTGCTCGACACAGGCTTCCATTTGTTAAAAAAGATACACCGCCTGCAAAGTGCAACAAAACAAGGTATGTCTGCATTTGTGATTGCATTTCATTCTGTGAAGCTGATGCTGAAACTCCCTGTACAGGTGGGAACAGGGACCAGGACAGCCCACTGCCTCTGGATGTCTACCCAGGTGTCCCAGGAGGGACTCCATCGTGGCTCAGTCAGGGTCACCCTGCCTGAACTTCATACCTCATCCATCCACGCCAGGTCGAGGATGAGACCTTGACTCAGCTGTTCCCAGCAGGAGTGGGTTTACGCTGGTCACTACTCTCACAAAACCCCAGTCTGCCTCCTTTCTCTGTAGCCCACGGTGCCTTAATTAGGGAGCCTACCACTGGCGTCAGGGCACAGAAAGTTTTCGTAGTTACAGCTCTGGGATGCAGGGGAGCCACCCCATGTGTGCCCAGGAGGACCTGACTGCCAGCGCCTTCTCACCTGTCCTGCTGTCCATCTGGCTCCATGGCTTGGGGGCGCAGCATTGGTGTGAGTTTGATGCAGGCTCTGTGGCTCTTTCCCCCCCTTCTCTGTGGCTGAGGATGAAAGGTCCATGCAGAAGGCCTTCCAGAATCTGTCTTTGGCTGTCTTAGCCTCAGCAACAGTTGTTGGAAGTGAAGGGTGAGACGCTAGCCAAGGGCAGGACAGGGCACTGGCCAGGCAGGTGAGCCTACAGGGCATCAAGACCCATCGGCGCCCGCAGGTCCCCATGCCAAGCCTTGCTACCAGCTCCATCTGAATTGAAGCAGCGCAGTCATGGGGCCAGCCTGCAACCCACAGCCCCTTCCCCATTCCCCTGCTACAAACCCCAGTGACCCTGCTTGTTTCTACCAGGTCCCAGTTTCCAGACGCTCACATAGAGGGCTGGTGCTGGATGAGGGGCAGAGAAGTCCACCGTGGTATCCATGCCTCCCTCTACCACCCCTCACCTCTAGCCCTGGCATTAACTCTGGACACATGATTTGGATTCTTGTCGCTGAGTCCATGAACAAAGCCTTCATTTCTTCCAACCAGCATTTCCTGCTGTCCTGACCCCTGAGCCCTCCCAAGCCAGTGGGACTGCATGGCCCCCACCAGAGCGTCAAGTGTTTGGAGGCAGAGAGTCAGGGTGACATGTGACACCTGGAACCTCATTGTTGTTGTTGTTGTT
>NW_006399876.1:7897537-7905888 GCF_000299155.1 Elephantulus edwardii
GAGAGGTCCCTAACAGCAGACTTTCCCATGGCAATGCGCCTTTTAATTTCCTGGCTGCTGGTGCCAAGACTGTTGACTATGGAGCCAAGCAAACTAGGAGGAGATTATTGGCAGAGATCAGGGAAGCATGGAGTGGGCTAGGGACAGGGGAAGTTCTGTGGGAGGGTCCTCTCCTGGACCCCAGGGCCAACCTCAGCTTGGCAAGAACCTCCACCCACCGACATTCTGAGAAGAGGGTTGGTTCCACAGGAAATGAAGGGAACGTGTGATAACACAGACGTTTTGCCCGGTGAACTGCCCCTCCTCAGAGTGGTTGGGTGTTGGGTGTCCTTGCTGGGTGCCATGTTTGAGAGTCATGGAGTTGAGGGTTTTTTGGTTTTTTTTCCAGTTTTTTTGTTTGTTTTTTGGTGTGTTTTTGTCATTGTTGTTGTTATGTACCATCAAATCAGACCCAACTGGTACAGGAGGAAATTGCCCCTCCTTCTTCAGTAGAGCATCTGGTAGATTCGAACTGAGCGCCTTGAGACTGCAGTGCAGCTTCTTGCCACTAGGCCACCAGAGCTCCCAGGGTTGGGTTTTGACTCGTTGTGCCCCTCTGTGGCAGAGTAGAGAGCTGCCCATAGAGTTATCTCAGCTGTGATGGGTACAGGAGTGGAAAGGCAGATCCTCTGCGGAGCTGCTCGGTGGGTTCCAGCTGCCGGTCTTTGCGGGCAGTTGAGTGTTTAACTTTACTTCCTTGACTTTGACTCATGGACACACTCTGTGTCTCAGGGTATGGGATTCGAACTCCGGGAGGAAAAGGACCAGGGCCCAGCAAAGTCTGAAAACGTCCCAGCTCTGAATCCTATCCTCATTTCTCCAGACCCAGAGTGACCTGAGGCCAGTTTACACTCCAAAAGGTAATGGGGGTCACCAAGTGGCCAGCATGTGGATACAACGACCGACTAGAACAGCCCATGCAGTTTCTGCGGCTGTAATCTTTGTGGAAACAGACTGCTGTCTCTTTCTTCCATGGAGTAGCTGGTGGATTCGAACTTGCAACCTTTCATATAGCAGACCAATGCTCAACCCACTGCACCACTGAGCCTTATCCATCTCCAAAAGGCCTCAGTTAAAATAGTGCAACTGAGTTTCCAGACAAACCGCAGGAATGTATCCCTGCCCCTCCCAGCAACTGAGCCTGCTTCCCCAGGGCCCCTCTATGAGGTCTGGGTCCCACAGGGATGAACGGGACACAGAACAGCTACAGGAAACATTCAGAGGTGGTGGCAGCTGTCACTAGTGGGTGCTGAACAGCTGCAGATGAAGAGCTAGAGAGGCCTGGGATGAGCAGGGTATGAAATCAGGACTGGACACTGGGCCCAGGGAAGGGCCAGCGAGCGGCGATGCCCACCTCTGCCACCATTGAGCTGCTTTGGCCCAGACACTGCCCCTCCCTCTTGGTCCAACCTGTCCGGCTCATCCTCTGAGCTGGGGTTTGCACTTGGGCGGGAGCTGCCAGCTCCAGAGATCTGAGTACATCCAGACCTGGATGAAACAGAGCCCGGCGGATACTTCTGCAGGAAGGACAGTTCCTCCTCCAGCCATTCTTTGTCTGTCCTGGAAAAGGACTTGATATTTTTCTCTGGTGACGTAGTTTCACAGGTCAGGTATTTCTGTTGTCATTTCTCCCATGTTCCTTCAGCCTCTTAGCCAAACCTCACACCCCCCAATGCCAGATATCCCTTCAGGCTCAGCCATAATGCCCTTTACCAGCTAACCAGCTATTGCTGAGTTGGTTACAACTCATGAGACTCCACGTGTGTCAGAGTCAAAGTGGCTCCATGGCTTTTCAGTGGCTGATTTTTCAGGAATTGTTTGCCAGACCTTTCTTCTAAGGCACCTTCATGCGGATTCCAACATGTAATCTTTTGGTTAACAGTCCAGCTCTTTAACCATGTGCACCTCAGGACTCCATACGCCCCTCACTCCGCAAATACACCAAGCCCTTTCTTGCCTCCAAGCTTTTGCTCCTGCCGTTCCTTGTGCCTGGAATGTCCTCTATCTTCTTCTGTCCATGTAAACTCCTATTCATCCTTCAAAACCCTCTCTTGACTGCTCTGCCATGTCAGTAACTCCCCCTCTTGCTGGGTTCTCACAGTCCCTGGGGTCTCTAAGCAAACATCGCCTGCAGTAGAAGGTCCTAGAATTATACAACCATCAATCCCTCTGGTCAAGATTACAACAGAGGGTTCTGGACAGTAACAAAAGAGTTCATTACCATCAAGTTGGCATGAACTCATAATTGACCCTCCACTGGGATTCTGAGGCTGTAGTTCACATGGGAGGAGACGGTCTGTCTTTTCTCCACGGAGCAGCTGGTGGATTCGAACTTCCAGAAAGGCATGGCCTCTGGGTCACCATCATAGCACCCCAGGGATCAGGCCAACAGAGCTCCCTGGAGGTAGGAAAAAAAAGAACAAAATCCAAAATAGTAACATGGAACAGACACTTTTACTCAAATTATAGGCTTAAAATAAGCAAACAAACAGAAAAATCAGACTTGCTGGTCTGAGAAACTAATGGAACCCCAGACTGTGACTCTTACACAATCCTTCAAACCTGGAACTGAACCCAGCTCAGGGTCACCTTTCAGTCAGTAGACAGGCCTGTGAGGTAAACGACATCGGGGAGGAACGTGCTTCTCAATACAGCCAGCCACAGAAGACCAGAGGGCAGTAATGGCCCAAAAACAAGTGTCTGAAGGTGGGAAGGGGAAGGAAGGAAGGATGAACGGAATCGTGGAACCCAGGGAGGAAGTGGGAAGAGCGCTGTTGCTTTGAGGAATTGCAACCAAAGTTACAAAACAAAATGTGTAGACATTGCTGACTGGAAGACGGATTTGCTCTGTAAACTTTCACCTGCACTACTATAGAAAGAAGAGAAAAAAGAAGAGAGGAGAGAAGAGAAAAAAAAGAGAAAGGGGGAAAGAGAGAAAAAAAATTTACTTCTGACTTTTTTCAGAACTGCTGATACTAGATGCTGGCTGCTTTAAGAGCAGATAGTGTGTTTTCTTGAAGACTGGAAACAGTGGTACAAGCGGTTAAGTGTTTGTCTATCAGTCAAAATGTTGGTGGTTCAAACCCGCCCAAAGGTGACCAGGAAGACAGGCTTGGCTATTTGCTTCTGGAAGGCCATGGTCTTGGAAACTCTGTGGAACACATTCTTCCTACATGGGTGGTTGTTGATATTTCAGGATATAACATGTTAGGGTCTGTTATGGCCACAGCCGCACCACAGTCAAATGTGAACCTCTGTGATGTTGATGTTGTAGGATCACCATTGGTTTCAAGCCCCTTTGCAGAGCCTTATGTGTGCCCGCTCGTTTATACGCCAGCACCCCTGTGAGGAAGGTTCCTTTATCATCCCACTCCCCACGTTACACATAAGAGACGGAGGCAGAGAGAAGCTGAGAAACGTGGTGAGAACAAACAGCAAATGGCAGAGGTGATGTTTGTTCAGAAGAATGAATAATAAGTAATAGTGACAACACATTGATGAAAAAGAAGAAGGGGTGACTGAACCAACAGGAGGAGGAAAAATGAAGAGGGGACTTCCTCAGGACGGAGGGTGCTCCCCACCAGAAGTGAGGAGAAGCCCTGTGACCAAAATCCAGTCTTTTAATAAAGAAATATATTCTTCCTTCTCCCTCTTCCACTCCCTCTTATTCCTGCTTCCCACTCAGGCACTGAGAACTCTCCGTGTAAAAATAGCAAACATGAAGGAGTTCGGAGGAAGGCTTGGCATCGTGCCCTGTTCAGCCTGGGACCCCAGTGGTGGGTGGCTGTGGAGACCTGAGCAATATGCCAGGGAGGCTCTGGGAGGACCAGGGACCAGGTCATGTCACAGTCACTACGAGAGGCATGGGGTTTTCTCAGTCTCCCCTCAGAGACTAGATAGTGTCCACTGGGCCCCTGACCCCTGTAGGGCCTGTCCTCTCCACCATGCTAGCCAACACAGTGGCAGGTCTGAACGCTGCTGTGGTACTTCGCTTCCTTCTGAGTCTGCTCACCTCTTCTGAACTTGGCCCCAAATCCCAGGCTGCCTTCCCAGGGCCACCATCCACTCCTTGTTTCCTGCACACCCTGTGAATCCCGCTCTCTTGTACACTCAGTGCGAGCCATGGGGTTTCTAATCATCTCATGTGCACGTTGGACAATGAATAAAGGATACTGAAGAATTGATGTCTTTGAATTGTCATGTTGGTGAAGAATATTGGCTGTATCGCGGACTGCCAGGAGGATGACTGGATCTGCTTTAGAAGAACAGACAGAATGCTTCTTGGAGGCAAAGGGGTGAGTGTGTAGTACTTTGTCTCATGAATTTGAGGTATGTTACCAGGAGGGGTCAGTCCCTGGAGAAGTTCTTCATACTTGATACAGGAATGGGTCAGCAAAAAGAAGACAGCCCCCAACGAGATGTATTCATGTGGTGACTGCAACAGCGGGCTCAGGCATGGAGTAAGGGTGAGGAGGGGGCAGCATTAGGCAACTTGATTCTGTTGTACTTCCAGAGCTGCTATGAGCTGAAGACAATCTGATGATAACAACCATTGCTCATCACAGATTTCCTAGCCATTGGCTTGGACTTTTACCACATGACAGGGTGGTGGTGGTTGTCCAAAATATTAGAGACGAAGCTTCACCACATTTGTTTCCAAGGAGCACTCTGCTGTGCTGTTCTCAAAACGTATCTGTTAAAACAACTATGAGGTATCATCTCACCCCAGTCAGAATAGCAAAATTTAACGGATAGCAAAATTTAACAGAACAGCAAGCAACAAATGCTGGCGAGGTTGTGGAGAAACTGGAACCCTGATTCACTGTTGGTGGGAGTGTAAAATGGTGCAACCCCTGTGGAAAGCAGTATGGCGCTTTCTCAAAAAGTTGCAAATAGAGATACCATTTGACCCAGCAATTCCACTACTGGGAATATACCCTGAAGAGACCATAGCTGACATCCAAGCAGATATATGCACACCCATGTTTATTGCAGCTTTGTTCACAATAGCAAGGATTTGGAAACAACCAAAGTGCCCATCAACAAACAAATGGCTAGAGAAGCTGTGGTATATTCACACAATGGAATAATATGCTGCATTGAAAAACAAGGAACTCATGCAATATTATTAAAAATGGTTGACTCTGGAGAACATTATGCTGAGTGAAATATCCCAGTCACAAAAGGACAAATATTACATGATGCCACTGTTGTAGAATGGGACTGTCCTTGGGGTTGGGGAGAGACTGAGTAAGATGGGTTCAATAATGTATACTGCACTGAAACAGAGGAGGGAGAAAACTGTTTAAAAGAGATATGTGACTAGGTATTTCTGTCATCACAGGAGTCTAGAGCGAGGGCTCCATGGTGGAGGGGACCTGGGAGGAGGGTTTGTAAAACAATGAAAGAATTTTTCCTTTACTTTTTTTTTTTATGGTGAGAAAAATTTATTACATTTAGAATTAGCCCGCTGGACTCAGTTTAGATGATCCCAATTTTGTTGGCAACATCCAAAGCATCATAATCAGGAGCAAGTCGAACATAGGCCTTCTTCTCTCCATCAGGCCTAATCACAGTGTTGACCTTAGCCACATCAATGTCATAGAGCTTCTTTACAGCTTGTTTAATTTGGTGCTTGTTGGCCTTGACATCCACAATGAACACAAGTGTGTTGTTATCTTCTATCTTCTTCATGGCTGACTCAGTGGTCAGGGGAAATTTGATGATGGTATAGTGGTCAAGCTTGTTTCTCCTGGGAGCGCTCTTCCGGGGGTATTTGGGCTGCCGTCGGAGTCTCAGCGTCTTAGGCCGCCGGAACGTGGGTGACGTGCGGATCTTCTTTTTTTTTGGCTGTGGACGCCCTTCAGGACTGCCTTCTTGGCCTTCAATGCCTTTGCTTTGGCTTCAGTTTTGGGAGGGGCAGGGGCTTCCTTCTTCGCTTTCAGCGCCATCTTCGTAGAAAGGCTTCTGTTACTTTTACAAGAGGTTAGTGTACTAGAGGGGAGGGTTGGGAGGGGAGAAAAATGTAACAATGAATGAATGGAAATCCAAAGTCTCTGTAAATTTTCATTTAAATTAATAATAAAATTAAAAAACACACACCAAAAAAACCCCAAAAACATATCTGTTAATTCATTTGGAAGTCCTTGGGACATTCAATACGCTTCTTGAACAGTGCAACTCAAAGTCATAAATTTTTCTATCATCCATAGTCATTGTCCAGCTCTCAGATGCATTGCTTTTCAGTATTTCGGAGAGGTTTTTGACAGTAGACTTTGTCAAAGTAGTGTGTCTCCTAATATCTTGATTGCTGTTACCGAGGGTATTAATTGTGAATCCAAGTAAGGTGAAATCATTGGCAATTTCAGTCTATTCTCCATCTATCAAAATGTTGCCTATTGGTCCAGTGGTGAGGATCTCTGTTTTCTTGATGTTTATGTGTAATCCATACTGAAGGCTATAGTCTTTGATCTCCAGCGCTATGAAATTGTGAAGTGTTTGTGGCCCACCAAGGGATTGGATAACTTGCATATAAGATAAACAGCACTTCTGAGTGGGAACATGCAGATAAGATGTATGAGAAAGTTGTGAAAAATAATATATTCAAACCTTGTAAATAAATCAGAGTAATATTAAAATGTTGGGTTTTTTAAAAAAAAGAATGTTGCTTTGTTTCCCAGTCCTTTGGAGAATTAATATCTATTCCCCCCCCCTCTGAAATTCAGTTACCTTTGGTTTCTTTTTATACCATTATTTTGCTTTTACTGTCTTACAATTTTGTCATTTTAACAAATAAACTTGTTCTCAACTTGTATTCAACTTAAAAAAAATGTGTATGGAAAGGTAAAGGCGAGGATTTTTCAATTATACCAGACTAGTAGTCTTAAATTGAGTAGATTCATAGGTCAGGGACCTCTCCAGAGTGCTAAAGAGCAACAATGTCAGTCTAGAGACTAAGATGTGCCTTATCCAGGCCATCATCTTCTCAATTACTTGCTATGTAATTGAGAACTGCACAATGACTAAGGATGTCAGAAGAACTGATGCCTTTGAGTTGTGCTGGAGAAGAGTTTTGAATATACCACGGACGGTTAGAAGAACAAACAGGTTTGTCTTAGAAAGGGTGAAACCAGGTTGCTCCTTCGAGGATTTTGAAGCTCCATCCTCATACTTTGGGCATGTTGCCAGGAGGAACAGTCCTTGGAGAAGGACATCATACTAGGAAGGGTACAGTGTCAGTTCAGGAGAGGAAGACCCTGGATGAAATGGATTGACACAGGTACTTTGGCAATGGGATCAAGTGTGTCAGAGACCATAGGGTTGACTCAGCATAAGGCAAGGTTCAGAGCGATTGATAACAGGGTCGCTTTCGGTCCTAGCTGACTCGACAGCACATTAGAGTAGGCAGGAAACAGGAATCACTACCATCAAGAAAGAAGCAGCAGAGTGCCGCGCACCCTCTGGGCCAGATTTCTACACAAGATGGAATGAGACTGAGAAGCAAATTGAGACCAAAGGTGGCAGCAGCCAAGGTGCAGCAGTCGTGGCAAGGAACGAGAAACCCACGTGAGGTAGAGCAGAGCTAGGTCCGCTGACCCTCAGAGGCAGTGCTGAGAGCCCTTGGGCCTAGGCTTACAGGTGGAGTTGGGGGTGGTGGGAAAGTGGCAGCACTGAGGGAGCTTTTGTAACATGCTCCAGAGCAGTTGTCCTTAGGAACTACTGAGTCCTCTTAGCACACACAGCAACCCTCTGAACACCACATCTAAACCTTGTCCTATCTTGTGCCATCTTCACGATCTCTAATATGCTGGAGCCCATTGTTACGGTCACTGTGTCAGTCCATTTTGTTGGGCAGGGGGCGGTTTCCTCTCCTTCTCTGACCCTCCACATTTTCCAGCATGATGTTCTTTTCCACTCTGGTTGCATTTCCTCTAAGACAGACTTGCTTGGTCTTTTGGCAGTCTGAGATACTCAGTACTCTTTTCCAACACTACAACTCAAAGGCTTCATTTTTTTCTTCTTCTGTTATCCTTATTCATTGTTCAAATTTCAGATGCACAAGAAGTAATTGAGGGGGGGGACTGTAAAACAATGAAAGAATTTTTCTTTTACTTTTCCAAGAGGGTAGTGTACTGGAGGAGAAGGTTGGGAGGGGAGAAAAGTGTAACAATGAATGAATGGAAATCCAAAGTCTGTAAATTTTCATTGAAACTAATAATAATGTTGTCCTGGATGTGCTCACCAAGTTGTGCCAAAAAATCTGGAGAACAACCACTTGGCCAACTGACTGGAAGAGATCTATATTTGTTCCC
>NW_006399876.1:7907313-7938856 GCF_000299155.1 Elephantulus edwardii
GTGACTGTAGATTTTTCCAATGCAACATGTCTTTTGATTTCTTGAGTGTTGCTATCATGGATGTTGATTTCAGTAAAATGAAAGTGTCTACAACGCCAATTTTCTGTCCATCTAACAATGTTGCCTATCGGTCCAGTGATGAGGATTCTTTATTTCTTGAGGTTCAGATGTAATCCATATGGAAGGCTGTCGTCTTTGATATTCGGCACCAAGCATTTGAAGTCCTCCTAACTTCAAGCAAGCACGGTTGTGTCATCTGCATAATGCAGTTTGTTGATGAGTCTTCCTTCAATCCTGATGTCACATTCTTCTTCATATAATCCAGCTTCTCAAATGATTTGTCCAGCATAAGGATTGAATAGGCATTGAAGAAAGGATATAATCCTGAAGTTGGAACAGAGCAAAGCTCAAAGTCACAGGGCTAAGAGTCAGAAAAAAAAGCCTGCCTGCTAGTTCAGCTGATAGGAGTCTGTCCTGAGGAATTGCATCTTGAGTATTTCTGACCTAATTGTAACCTGTTATTTCTCTAGCAAACTCCATAATTATGAGTATAGCACGTTCTGTGTGGCTATTGCAATGAATTAGTAGTAAGAGCTGTGGGAGGGATGGTTGGTGCTAGAGCTGATAGAGAAGGTGTGAAGCGTAGGGGGCATGTCTGACCTCATCGGAATCAATGGGGATCCCCTGTGAAGTTAATGAAAGTCAGACGCTAGCACCCCCCCACACCTACCACATTGTTTTTTTACAACCACCTCCAAGCAAGGAACAAAAACCCACTCAAACTGGCTGAAGCATAAAGGGAAGATTTAGCAAAAGAATCCAGCACTTTAAGGCACCTCAAGGTAGCGGCACAGGACAAAGATCAGAAGCAGGGATGCTGTGGGGAACCCAGGCTCCTCTATGCAGCTCAGCTTCCTTCCTCCACGACAGCCTCATCACAAGGGAGGATGTCCACCACCACTTTCCAATCAACATAATTTTCTAGCATTTCAATCTGTGCCACAGATTCAGGAGGGAACTCTGATTGGCTGTCTTGGGTCAGATGATCAGCCCTACCCAATCAAATGAAAGTAGAAGTATGATCACGTGGCAAAAAGATAGCTGCCGGAAGTTTACCCTACTTGGTAAGGGGGTGCTGTAAGGAAAGGAATGTTAACAGCCAAGAATACCTGCCCAGAGGTGTCTCTGATGCCTCTTCACGCCTCACCTCCTTCCTGTGGAGTTAACCTCTCTGCCCCTGTACTTACTGCACTTTTGTTGCAATTCTGTTAAATCTCCAATTACGTTCCCAGCCTGCTGTGTTCATCTTTGTGCACAAGTCCACCCCAGGACCCTTGCATGAACCCTGTACCTGGGATAAGTCCTGCACGCATCTCTCTTCAGGCTGCTTTCGTGGATGTACATCCTGTGTTTACACACTGATCTGTTTGTGGTGGTCAGTACAAATGGAGTCGTGGTTGAGAAGACGACGTGGGTGGTTGACTCGCCTTTACTGAAACTTAAGCCTATGATTGCTGTTAGATGCCTTCAAATTGCCTCTGACTCATAGCAACCCTATTACAACAGAAAGAACTGGGCTGGCAGTGTGCCATCCACATGGTCATTACTAAGTTTGGGTCCATTGTTGCAGCCGCAGACTCGGTCAGTCTCCTTGAGGGTCTTTCCCCTTTTCCACCGATGCCCTGCTATGTCCTGGAGAAAGTGCAGCCAGAGTGCTCCTTGCGGACAAAGACGATGAAGCTTCATCTTACGTTCTTTGAACATGTTGCTAGGAGAGGTGATTACTTGGAAAGGTCAGCAAAGGAGAGGAAGACTCTCAACCAGGTGGACTGACACAGTGTTGACTGCAGCAGTGAGCTCAGGTGGGTCAGGGAGGATGAGGATGGCACAGCATAGGACAGGGTCCAGATCTGTTGTCCATAGGATCGCCAAGAGTCGTACTCAACTTGAGGGCACGTAAAAACATTACTACACGTGGTGTCTTGCTCCAGTGATAAGATAGCCAAAGTGAGACACATCTCACCCTCACTTTTAAGGAGCACTCTGGCTGCATTTCTTCTAAGACATATTTGTTTGTACGTCTGGTAGCACATGATATAGTCAGGATTCCTCCCTAACACATTTCAAAGGCATCTCTTCTTTGGTCTTTCTTATTCACTGTCTAGCTTTCACATACATATGAAGCGACTGGAAATACTGTAGCTCGGGTGAGGTACCCCTTAGTCCTCAAAATGACATCTTTACTTTTAAAAAAAAATTTTTTTTATTTTATTATTTTTGTGTGAGTGTACCATCAAATCAGATCTGACTGGTACAGGAGGAGATTGTCCCTCCTTCCCTGGCAGAGTATCTGGTGGATTCGAACCGTGCACCTCTGGGATTGTAGTGCAGCTCTTTGCACATCTTTACTTTTTAACACTGTAAAGAGGTTTGCAGCAAATTTGCCTTGTGCAAGATTTCATCTGACTTTTCCACAGCTGCTTCCACAGATGTAGGGGACTCTGGTTCACCACCTCAGCCTTGCTGCCTAACACAGGGCCTGCCAGGGGAAGCTCTTTGAAGGCTGGATGTGTTCACCTTTGGGTCCCCTCCCTGGACCCATCTCTGATGTTAGCAGGTGAGGAAGTCAGGGGGCGTGGAGGCCGCTGACCACCTCTACTTTAGGCATGTGTGTGATCAGAAGGGACCAGGCCCTGCAGAAGAACATCATGCTTGGTCAAGTCGAGGGTCAGTGCAAGTGAGGAGCAGCCTCATCCTTGAGGGGTTGACAGCAGCTGGCCGGGCACCAAGCAATGTTTCATTGTCCTACTCAGAGTTGCTGTGGGTTGGAAGTGAGTCGAAGGCTCTGAGGACTTGTCTCTTGACATGTTCAGTCTCTTTGGAGCTGGGAGTCCCTTCACTGGAGGGACAGCAGTGGAAATGGGGCAACTCCTCCGAGCACCCTGCACTCTGACCACCAGCCCCAACTAAGAGCTCTGCACGCCAGGCTGGTTCCCTTACTGTCTCCATTCCACAGGGAAGAAGACAGGATCTTCTGCTGCCTGGTCACACTGGAGCTAACAAGTGGCCACGCCGGATTCTACCTGGGATTGCCCACTCTTGCATGTAATTGGCTTGAGGTAGAACTCAAGGTCCAAAGAGAGGGTGCACGTGTCCACATCTACCAACAAGTTGATGGCTTTTGCCCAGATCCCAGCCACCTTTGCTTCCTCTCCACCCACAGGCATTGCCCTGACCTCACCTGCCCCGCTGTGCCCACGCCTGACCCTCTTCCACTGTGTGTCCTTTGTCCACTGTGGCTTCTGGCACTCCTGGGAGCAAGGACACAGACTTCCCAGCAAATAAACACTGCCCACAGATTTCCAAATATACAGAGATAAGTGGTTCCTCCCACCTCAGCCTGGACAAACATCCGCCATTGTCTGCTCCCCCTGGGGACGGTTCTGGGTCTCCAGTTCTCATCAGGGAGTATGTGTCCTCCCCTGGCCTGGCTGGTGGAAGTGAAGCCTGAGTCACGGGGACACCATCATCGTTGACAATAACCACACCGGAGAGGGCATAATAGTAGCTAGCAAGAGCTGTACTGGTTTGGGTGTGTTTTCCACATTCACATTTTATGACACAATTGTAAGCAACATTGTTACAAATACTAGGGACAGCAATGCCTTCATCATCAAATGTCTGTGAGTCATCTGGGAGGTCCCAAGCACTCTACACCCTGTTGTTCATTGTTATGTGTCATCGAGTCCCCTATGACTCATAGCGAACCTGTGTACAACAGCCCTAAACCCTGCTCTATCCTGTGCCAATCTCACTGTCTCCCACACACCTACCCCAGTTACCCCAGTCACTGAGTCGATCCACCTCATAGAGGGTCTTCCTCTCCTGCGCACCTCCCAAGCATGACATCCTTCTCCAAGGTCCCTCCTTGCAACATGTCCAAAGTATGTCAGACGAAGATTCAGAATCCTTGCCTCCAAGAAGCAGCCTGGCCTCACCCTCTCCAGGACAAATCTGGGGTTGTTCTCTAGCAGTCCATGGAATATTCAACACTCTTCTCCAACACCAAGCTCAAAGGCATCAAATCTCCTTCGATCATCCCTAGTCATTGTCCAGCTCTCTGATGCATAGCAAATAATTGCAAGATCTTTCATCTGCATTGTTCCGTAAAATGATTGTCTGTCAGATACTTTTCTAAATCTGAGCATACAGATTAAGACAGACCAGGAAGAAGGATTGGCCATCCATTTCCACAATAGCAGGTCTTCAAAAACCCTATGTACAATAGAACACACTTAGACAAGCAGATAGGGCAACAGGTGTGGAATTTCCAAGTATGGAAATACTAAGGTGGAGGAACAGTTGTAAGCAGACACTAGTGATTGGAACATGGAATGTGAGAACTCTACACCCTAGTCTCACTTATATGGGGAAGGGGTTTTTGGGTGTGTTCTCCTCCCCTAGTTAATTTACAAAATTCTAATACAAATCCGAACAAATTATTTCAATTTCCCTCACCTACAATCCACCAAATTATACAATCCAATAATTAATCCCCCCTCCCCCTGTACATCCACATCCCTCTGCTTCCAGCCTCTCCCACCCTCCTGGATCCTTATACTCCTTCTACAATAATGGTCTTATACAATAATTATCCTTATGGGATTGAATTAGTTCACTCAACATAATGCTTTCCAGTCCCTCCCAAGTTAAGTAATAGTTTTTAAAGCTATTGCTCCTGCATGCTGCATAGTATTCCATTGTGTGGATGTACCATAATTTCTCAATCCATTCATTTTTGGTTAGACATTTGGGCTGTTTCCATGTTCTTGTGATGGTGAATAATGCTGCTATGAACATTGGTGTACAAATTTCAGTTTGTGCCTCAGTGCTCATATTCTCAGGGTATATTCCAAGTAGTGGAATAGCTGAGTCATATGGAATTTCTATATTTGGCTTTTTTGAGGAAAAATGTAAAAAATTGTAGAATGGTGCAACCATTCTGCCTTCCATGGTTGCACCATTTTACAATCCCACCAACAATGTATAAGAGTTCCTTTCTCACCACATCCTCTCCAACACCTGTTACATGCTGTGAAAGGGGTTGTTTTTAAAACAAACAAATACATTTGATTACGGAGAATTTGGAACATGTAAAATTGGACAGAACTGCTCCTCACCACCTCTCCACTCAGCTGGTGAGGCTGACTTTACTTCATCTGTGTTCCCATCCGTCCTCACGCCTATGAAACAAATAAACCAAAAACCATTGCCACTGGGTTCATTTCATCCCATAACTACCTTCTAGGACAGAGCAGAACAGTCCCCTAGGGTTTTTCCAAGGCTGTTAATATTTTTTAAGAAGTTTTATAAATAAATGGTCTTTATTCAGGAGTATGTTGCCCACTTTCCTTTACTTGGTTCCAGTTCATAGTAACGACACTCTATTTCATTTCTTTAGGGAGCAGGGAGCTTGTTTGTCTCCTGGCAGAGCCTGAGTCCTGGGAGGTCTGGGTCACCTTCAGGTCCTCTCTCCTTTGCAATCGTCTTCTTTGTGTGTTGTCCTAGCCGGGAACCGATACTGACCCAGCTGCTGTGGTGCCATGGGCTCGGAGAGGTGCCTAGAGCTGTTAATCTCTGCCACATCTTTTTTCCCTGGAGAAGCTGATGGATTCAAATCATCAACCTTTCTGTTATCAGAAACCCACTGGACCACTGAGGCTTCACCACCCTCCCCGCCCCTGTACTAATTGAAGCAAGCCCCAGAGCCAGTGCTGTAAGTGTAGACAGTGACTGTGGCCTTTGGGGAATCGAGCTTAGCTTTATCCTTCCCTGTGATTGTACTTATCAGGTCAGCAGGCTCTCCCCTAAGCTGGCCCAAGACTGCGTTCGGGATGGCCCCAGCCAAGAAGGGGGTGAGAAGGAGAAGGTCTGTTCTGCCATCAGTGAAGTGTTGACTAGAGGGCACATGTCAGCATCCACGAGGGCATCCACGGCGTGGGCTGGAAGAAGCGTGCTCCTCAGGCACTCAAGGAGATCCGTGGATTTGCAGTGAAGGAGATGGAAACACCAGATGTTGGCATTGACATCAAGTTCAACAAAACCAGCTGGGCCAAAGGAACAAGGAATGTCCCATATCACATCTGAATACAGTTGTCCAGAAGATGCAACAGGGACAAAGATTCCCCAAACAAGCTGTGTACACCAGTTACCATGTACCTGTCACCACTTTAAAAAAAAAAAATAATCTACAGACGGTCAATGATGTGGATGAAAATGAAAAGCTGATTATCAAAGTTATAAAACTGCACAAAAAGCAAATCCCAGGGAAATGTTCGTTTCACCCAGAAAACATAAGACTGAGTAAGAGTCTTTTTTATATAGACCATAATATCATTGCTGTTGTAATATTTAACCCTAAAGAAGGAATAATTCCACAGTATCATCAAAGATCTAGTCAAAGCTCTGATTGCTTAATAAACATTTCTTTTTTATATATATTTATTTGCACTGACATCCAAATGAGAGTCTTAGATGGTGATTGCTTGTTGTTGTTATGTGTCTGTGACTCATAGCCACCCTATGCACAGCAGCTCTGAAGCCTGCCCTGTCCAGAGCCAGTCTCACTGACTCCAGCACACCTATCTCTATTATCCTAGGTACTGAATCAATCCATCTCATTGAGGGTCTTCCTCTTCTGTGCTGTCCCTCCACTCTTCTGAGAATGATGTTCTTCTCCAAGGATTGATCCCTCTGGGCATGTGCCCAAAGTATGTGAGGCAGAGCTTCAAAATCCTAGCCTCCAATAAGAAACTTGGTTTTACCCTCTCTGAAACATACTATTTTATTTTCTTGGCAGTCCATGGTTTGTTCAAGACTGTTCTCCAGCACCACAACTCAAAGACATCTATTCTTCTGTCATTCTCAGCCATTGTCTAGCTGTCTTGATGTATAGCAAGTAATTACAAATACCATGGCCTGGATCAGGTACACCTTAGTCTCTCGACTGACATCATTGCTCCTCAATACTCTGGAGAAGTCCTTGAGAGCAGATTTTTTCAGAGCAATTTGTCTTTTGATTTCCTGACTGCTGGTGCCAAGAGCGTTAATTGTGGAGCCAAGCAAGTTGTAATTGTTAACAACCTCAATCTCTTCTCATCTATCATGCTGCTTCCAATTGGCCCAGTGGTGCTTATACCTTATGAAGAATTACAGTGAAGTTTGCAAAGACCAGGAATTAGAAAACAAAAAAAGAAAGAACAACCTCAGTATTTCTCCAGCTGAAAAACTGAAGGAAAAAAAAATCTGAGTCTTGAGTTGCAACATTGAAGGATTCTATGGGCAAAGTATTGAGTGATGCAGGAATCACCCAGAGGAAATGGAAGAAATACACTGAGTTATTGCAGCAAAAGTAACTGATGGTTATCTAAGCATTTTGAAGGAAATGTGGTGGCAAGGGTGTATTATTCAAAATTATTTCCCTACCCACTGACTTAACCATGTGGATAGGTTAGAATATGTAAACAGGATGGGTTAGCCTATCAACAAGGGGATTAACTAGTCTCCCCAACCCAAAAGGGATTGGCTAGTCTCGCCATTAAATTGAGTGGCTCCAACAGCAGAACTGGAGAACCTTCCCCAAGAAGCAGCAAGAGGAGGCAGTATGTCCTTTTGAGCCAGAGATTCTTGCGATGGCCAGACTAGAGCGTAAGGCAGGCACACTGGAGAACCAGAGACCAGACATGAGGTGGGACCCTGGGACAGTTATGCCACACAGCCGAGCTAAGAGCCTTTGTTCAGGTTTTTTGACAACTGGAGGTGGTGGGGAGAACCATGATTGGCAGAACTTAGAGCTTTGTAACACCATCCTGAAGCTGGAGGCTCAAGGCAAAGGTGCCTGCAAACACATTTTGAAAGCTGTCCTGGTGGTATTCTGTTGCCAACCTGGATTATAACCGTTTGATCTCCCCAGTGTGGTTCTGTGTTGTCCGTGAGTTATAGCATCAGATTTGGGAGGCAGTAGAGCAGTATTATTGGTGTTGGAATGAGTAAAAAGAGATGTGAGAACATGGGGGACATGGCTGACTTCATGGGAATTGTTTTTTTTGTTGTTGATGGGGACAGTTTCCCTTTGTTTTTTTTTTATTATTAGTTTTAATGAACATTTACAGAGATTTTGGGTTTTCATTCATTCATTGTTGCACTGTTTTCTCTACCCTCCTCCCCAGTTTGTTCTTCTTTCCCCCCCCTTGAATGTCTGTTTTAATTGTCCAATTGCCACAGTGTTTGTCAAAGCCAGTTCTGATTAATCTCCTTTGTCAGTGTGTCGACAGTTTCCCTTTGTAAAGTTGGTAAATGTCAGATATGACCATTCCCATGTGGCACTTGCTTTTTTTTTATTTTATTGGGAAAAACATGTTGGGGATACACGGAGGTATACTTGCTCTTTTTATAGTGAGCATATTATTAACAATCTATGGTACTGAAGAAAAAAGTTCAAGCTACATTAAAGGCATTGTTGAAAAACAGGCAACAGGAATTAATAAAATACCAATTGTAACAATGCAAGAAGTGTTCACTTGTCTATGCCAAGAAATTTGTGAGATCACTGCATGGCAAATCAAGTGGAAGAAATCCATACCTGTGCCCACCCAAAGAAAGGTGATCCAATAGAATGCAGAAATATGAAACAGAATCATGAATATCATATACAAGTAAAGCCTTGATGAAGATAATTTAAAAATTATCAACAGAGAAGTGTAAAACTCGAGATGAATCAGAAGAAAATGTGAAATAAGGACATCACTGCTGATGCCAGATGGATTTTGGCTGAAAGCAAAGAATACTAAAAAGAGGTTGGCCTGTGTCCTATTGACCATGCAAATGGATTCGGTAGGATGGATCATAATAAATGATGGATAATATAGAGAAAATGGGAATTCCAGAACACACAGTTGTGCTCATGAGGGACCTATACTTAAAAGTAGTTACCTGAACAGAGCAAGATGATACTGCATGATTTAAAAAATTTAAAAAAACACACACAATAAGCAAAAAGGTGTGTTGGGGTTGTAATCTTCCACTGCATTTACTTAATCTCCTTGTTAAACAAATAAATCCAAGAAGCTGGACTATGAGGACTAATGTGGCATTAGAATTGGAGGAAGGCTCATAATCAACCATCATCATCAGATGACATTTCTTTCCTTGCTGAAATGCAGAGAACTTGAAGCACTTACTGATGAGGCTTAGAAAAGAGCCTTCAGGACAAATAACGTCTCTACATAAAGAAAAGAAAAGCCTCACATCTGGACCAATTAACAACATCATGAAAAGCGGAAAAAAGATTAAAGTCAAGAGTTTCTCTTTGCTTAAATCCACTACCCCAACTCATAGAAACAGCAGTCAAGATGTCAATCCTATTGCACAGAGCAAAATCTGTTGCTTTTTAAAATGTTGAAAAGAAATTATGTCACCTTGGGGAGTAAGGTGGGCCTGCACCAAACCATGGCATTTCCAGCCCCTCATATATATGCAAAAGCTGGACACTGAGTAAGGAAGATTGAAGAAGAATTGGTGTTTCTGAATTATGCTTTTTTTAAAAATTTTTGCTTTTGGCAGAGGAGATTTCACATACCACGGTCTGCCGGAAGAATGAACGCATGTGTCTTAGAAGAAGTGCAGCCAGAAAATTCCTTAGAAAGGAGAACGAGGAGACTGTCTCGTGCTCTGGACATGTTATCAGAGGCACCAGTCCCCAGAGAAGAGAATGTCAGACTTGGTAACGTGCAGGGTCAAAAAAAAGAAAAAAAGACCTTCAACAAAATGGATCGACACATTGGCTTCAACAGTGGGTTCAAACACAGTGAAATGAGGATGGCACAGTGCTGGGCGGTGTTTTGGTCCTTTACACACAAGGTTAGAGAGCACTGGTGGCCTAGCAGCAAGAAGCTGTGCTACAATCCTGAAGGCATGTGGTTCAAATCCACCAGCTGCTCCATGGTAGAAAGATGGGCAGCTATGGCTCAGTTCTGACAGGATGGTACACAACAACAACCACAACATACCCAGGGTGGCTATGAGCTGGAGCCGACTTGGGCACCCAGCAACAACGGCAGTGTGGCAATTGGTTACTCTGTCAAGTTTCTTTCAATCTAGATCTTTCACTCCATCTCTTTTTTTCTTTGCAATTCATTTTTCTTTAAAAAAAAACAAACAACAAAACACACCACCAAACCTCACAAAACAAACCAGATAAAACTGGGCTCTCTCTTCTGCTGGGATTGTCACAGTTGGGACTTGGCTAACTATAGCCCGATGCTGGAGTTTAATGAGCTTCCCAGGCCATTGGTTTTTTGTAAAGTGGGGGTTGGATCTAATGGCTTGAAAAGATGCAGGCTCCACTCTTGGCAAGAATCTTTCTTAGATGGTATTGTTTATCCATCAGAAGGCACACACTGGCTGGCTGCCTCTTCTTTTGTGATTTTATCATTATATATATATATATTGTTTGGGAAAAATTCAAACCTATGCAAAGTTGCAGGGACAATACAATATGCTTTCTGCACCTTGATTCTCCGGTTGTTGCCGGGTTTCCACATTTGCTTTCTCAGTCTCACAGTTTCTTTATATAAATAGAGATAATAGCTTTAGACAAAACACAAGCAGAATGTTCCTTCGATTGTTAGACTGATATGCTGCCTGGTCAGCTGGGAAGGCATGGCAGCCTTCTCTCCAGAGGCAAAGACGGCAAGCCGGGCTCCACTTCCTTCGGATGTGTTCTCAGAAAAGATCAATCACTGGAGAAGGACTTCAGAGTCGGTGAAGTAGAGCGACACCGAAAATGAGGGAAACCCTCCAGGAAGTGGATTGACACAATAGCCATGCCAGTGGGCTCACAGAGAGAAGATCGTGAAACGATGGAGGACTCGACACTATTTCCTCCTGTTATTACACGTAAAGCCAGGTCGTGGACTCCACTGTTCCCCTCCCCCACCACACAATGATCACCCGAGTGAAATGATCTTCCACGGTCTGAGGACTCAACCAGTGATCAAAAGAATAAGGGTGGCACGCAACACCCTTCAATCCCATCGCAGCCCTGGACTGTAGGGTTTTTTTTTGTTTGTTTTTTGTGTTTTTTTTATCTCACAGGAGATGAAAGGGAAGAAAGTGAACCAAGAAAAGGAGACCTCAAAACCACCAAGAAAGAATTGCCAGGAGTGGAGTGTGTCTCTCTGGATTCGGATCCCTGGGCTGAGATGGTCCTCAACACAGGAGAAGGCCAGAACACGTGGATGTCTCCAGGGAATGCTGGGCCTATAGACGCTGAAGGGAACAGGGACTTTGCTTTGTAATGACAGGAAGAATAGGAGTCCCCTAGAGCTGGCACCCTGAATTGGAACTCCTAGCCTCCTTGAATTTCTGTAATAAAGTCACCAGGAGTTCACCCGCGCTCGGAACCACTAAGAGAATCTCTAACGCCCTATCTACTGTCTATCTGTAGATTTACCCCTACAATCATTTGAGCAAGTTGCAGACCTCATACCCTTTCACCCTAAAAACATCAACATGTATCTCTGAGAACAAGTACCCTTCTCTCATCCAGTGTAGGAAATGCCACAGCCATCCATTCCAATATCTAATATCTACATTATTTCCATTTTGCCAATTATCCTATTGTTTAAATGACCTTTAAAAGACTTACTTTCTAAACATCTGACACTTGTAGACATGAGGCCAGACTCTCATAATTTATAAACAAATGCCATGATTCAAAACCGCTCATTTATAGCCCCCAACTCCTCCACACCCACCCTCCCCAACAAACTAGAAGAATTGCCTTGTGATTTGTAATTCAATTACTACTTGCTGATCAGATTAGTTTGATTATGTAAATGCTGTTCACGGTCAAACTGCTGAGCACGCTAAGTGTTCATTTCCTGTCTAGTGTGGTTTTTGTTCTGTTTCATTTTGACCATATGAGGACAGGGACAGACCCGGATCCCAGGGTCAGCCCGCATGTGTCGGATGGAGGAACGAAGGATTCTCATTTAAGAGTTAGAGTCTAGGATGCCTACGATTAAAAACAAACAAAATCATAATGTTGGTGAGGATGTGGGGAATTCTTACCCACTGCGGGTTGTTGCTGTCGTTATGTACCGGGGAGTCAGAACTAACTCGTAGGTGACCTTTCTGTGGGTTCTTAGAGGGAGTTAATTGCACAGGAGAAAGTTGGCCATCTTTCTTCCACAGAGATGCTGGTGAATTTATTTTATTTTATTATTTTTTTTGTGTGTGTGTACCATCAAATCAGATCTGACTGGTACAGGAAGAGACTGCCCCTCCTTCTGCTCTGCTGGATTCAAACCATGCACCTCTGGTGATTGCAGTGCAGCTTCTTGCCACTAGGCCACCAGAGCTCGACGCTGGTGAATTTGAACTGTGTGACTATAGACTGGCAGTGCATCACCTTACCACTAGGCCACCAGAGCTGATGGAAATGCAAAATGGTATGATGTCTTGGTCCAGGGATTATCCCCTCCTGATAACATATTCATAGTAAAGGAGACATGGCAGAGCTTAATGAGGGAACCCCAAGTCCTCAAGTTCACTTGCCTAGTCTAGGTAAGCTTTTTTTTTTCTAGGTAAGCTTTCTTGATGAACAGAGGCAGTTAATTTAGCCACCATTTAGCAACAGGGATCCCCAAGGGCCTGGTGGGGAGAAGGGTGAGGAATGGGAACCCATTCTTCCCTCATCCTAGGGTAGACAGAACTCGTTCTAATTGATTGCTCTCCCCCTCTCCTGCTGGAGTCTGTGCCATGGCTCCTCAGTGCACCTGAGGTAAAAGGTGAATTCTCATGCTTGCTATCCAGCCGCTTTGAGCCCTGTCTGTCCCCAGCTGCCTTCATCTCTCCTGCTTTTCCCAGTAGAACTGAGTTATGCCTGGTTTGACCAGCATTCCAGCTGTGTCCTGCCTCTGGACCTTTGCACATGCTCTTGTCTCTGCCTAGGACATCCTTTTGATTCTTCCAGCGGGGGACCTCTGCATCGCACCCCCAGTCCTACTGTCCCCTTGTCCTGGAAGCCTTCTCTGACCCCCACCTACTACCCACAACCCTTGAGTGGATTCCGACTCAGAGTGACCCACAGGACAGAGTGGAGCTGCCGCCCGGTTTCTGGAAATCTTTATAGGAGCAGCCTGTCCCATCCTTCTCCCTCAGAGCCGCTGGTGGCTTTGGCCACTGATCCTCTCTCTCAAAGTCTAACCTTGCCTCATCTGTGCCCCGCGACAGCGACTGGGGGACTCACTGTCGCTGCACCTGGATGCCTCTCCTGAGCGTGGTCACTGCTGAGTGGTGACCGGAATGACTGTGTGTGTGTGTGTGTGTGTGTGTGTGTGTGTGTGTGTGTGGCTCTGGGAAGGAGACAGCCTGGCTGGTGTGGGGGCGAAGCAGTCAGGGCACCACCGTCAGGATAGGGAGGGGAGCATCCTTCCCGCATCCAGAAAGCACCCGTGGGAGCCCCAGGGCGTCCGTCTGTGGCTGGCCCACTTTCCCGGATCCTGATGGCACCGCCTGGCTGCCCACAGCCCTGCCAAGGCCCGGCTAGCCAAGGTGAGCTGAGGACACAGCAGCCACGAACGCCAGGTCTCCTAAGGTTCTCGGAGAACCAGTGCTGGGGCCGCCTGGCTCAGCATAGCCTGGAACTCCGCCTGGCTCAGCATAGCCTGTACCTGGGCCTCTCTGTACCCACCGGACACCCAGCCAGGTGCTATTATTAGGCTCCCATTTTCCAGAGGAGGCTGCTGAAGCTCAGAGAGGACTCGACCAAGGTCACGCAGGAAGATTGCCCTGCATGGGCTTCCGCGGGCTCTGACCGTGGTCAAGTGAGGAGCACAGGACTGCTGCTTCTACCCAGCAGACGAGGAAAACAAGGCCCAGGGACGTTGGGCCACTTGCCTGCAGTCACCCAGCTAGCATGAGGCAGAGCCGGGCTTCAGACTCAGGCAGCTTGGCTGCAGTGTTTCCCCACCGCGTTCTCCTGCTTCAGGGGGAGGATGACCAGCAGTGGGGCAGGAATGGTGTCCTCTTACAGGACACAGGTCTTGACCATTTGCAAAGCTTTCCCACCGCTCAAAATCTTGCCGCTGGGAGGCAGAGATCACAGTCACCCATTTTACAGAGGAGAACATTAAGACCAGAAGAAGAGAAGGATTCATTCAAAATCATCAGCAAGTTAGCTGCATGCAGCATGAGGGTTGAACTTGGCTTTGACCCCCAGGCCTGGGCCCTCCTGGCTTCCTGACTGGCTGCACATGCTGAGCCCAATGCCTCAGAAAAGGGCTTGTGGTGGGGAACTTGGGGCTGGGAAGTGGGGCTCTGGGTGACAGCACCACATTGCCACTGGCTTGTCTGGAAGCCTCAGTTTCTTTACCTGTGAAATAGACCTACTAGATCTGTTGAATACTCGTATTTCAGCCTCGGCCTGAGAGGCTCTGGGGACGCCGTGTCCTGCTCACCTTGTTGTGTCCTCAATGATGCTCCTGCCGAGATGCCCTGGTGTCACAGTAGTCCAGCTGCTAATGAAAGACTGGTGACTGGAACCCACCAGCTGCTTCAGGAGAGGAAGACTGACAGTTTCCTTCCATACGGATACAGACAGCAACAATAGCAAAGTTCAACCGGCAAACGAATAACAAATGCTGGTGAGGTTGTGGAAAGATTGGAACTCTTATTCTTACTGCTGGTGAGAATATAAAATGGTACAGCCACTATGGAACGTGGTCTGGTGGTTTCTCAAAAAGACGGAAATAAAAATACCATTGAGCCCAGCAATTCCATTACTGGGAATATACACTAGAGAAACCAGAACCACAATTCAAACAGATGTATGCACACCCATGTTTATTGCTGCGTTATTCACAACAGCAACCCAAGTGCCCGGCAACAAATGAATGGATAGAAAAACTTTGGTACATTCACACAATGGAATATTACACAGCATTGAAAAAGTATGAACTCGTAAAACAATACACAACATGAGGGAACCTGGAGGACACTATGCTGAGCGAAGTATCTCGTTCACAAAAGGACAAACACTGCATAACACTGCTGTTCTAAAATAAGACAGACGAGAGGGGTGTTGGGGAGAGAATGGGAGAAGAGTGAACACTGCATCAGATGAGGGGAAGAATTGTCCAAAAGGGATATATGATTAAGCATTATATGTATGACAATAATCTGGAACAAGTGCCGCATTGTGGAGAGGGCTGGGGGAGAAAATGTGCAACAATGAATAAAAATCAAAACAAAATTTTTTTCAATGTTAAAATTTTTTTTTAAAAAGGATACAGACTGGGAAACCCTAAGGAAATTCCCCTCTCTTCTACAAGGCTGTTGGGAGCCAGAATTGGAATCTGCTCCTGGGAAGTGGGTCTGGGTTCTGCCTGCAGGGGTTTTCTCACATGTTCCAGGCCTCCTTCCACCTGGTGGGGCTGCAGGTCACAGGGTCTGGGATGAGTTTCAGCGGCGCACAGAGCTCTGCAGATGGACAAGGTGGACATCTCCCTCATCATGCCACCCTGGGCCGTGCTGCCCTGCTGAGCATAGAAAACACTGCCTCTAGCAGAGAAGCCCATAACTTGTCTATCTGTCTGTCTGTCTGTCCCTCTGGCCAGACCACGGGTGAGCTCCTTGAGGGACCTGGCCACATATCAGAGCCTGATGAGAGTGAGTCCTTCAATCCTGGAAACAGTCAGGGAGAGGCTGAGAGAGTGGAGTGGGGACAGGGCAGAGGATCCTCTTAGACTCCCTTCAGCTGCTGATTCCAAGACACTGAGATTCCGTGGCTTGGAGAAAAGAAGACTGCTGATGTGGAAGAAAGAAGGATAAAAGCAAGATGCAACAAAAACGTCCTTCTACAGCGACTGAGCAAACACTGAGTCAACTTGAGAGACAAGGGATTCTAGTTCACTGGGTCTTGCCGCATAGGGTCAGCTCATCACCACCGTGGCAGGCCTCTGTCCGGAGCCAGGTCCTTGCACACCCACCTGCGATATTGGGACACCAGGGGAGAGGTGTCCTCTGAGGTTTGCGCACTTGCTGATTCAGACACTGGCCCTCTTGAAGCTGCCAGATTCCTCGTCCTTCTCATTGGTTTGAATCTGGCCCTGGTCCAGCTCAGCCTTGACACATCACCTCACTCCACCCCAAATACTAGCAAGATTATCGCCCCACCTTGACAGATGAGGGAAACTGGGGTGCCAAGGGAGTGTGTATGTATGCGGCAGTCCCAGGGCCCAAGGACAAGGCATCCTCAGTGCACTCGTGGAGTGATCTTCACAGGATTCCTGGTAATTGGTTAGGACAGTCCTAGGAAGCAAAGACAGACTGCTGAACCCAGCAGGGTAAAGCATCAGGAGTTTATTGTATGTCATAGTTCTGTGGGCTGGCAGGGCTCAGCCGGCTGGTTCTTCTGCTCCACGTGGGGTCACTCCTGTGGCTGCAGACTGCTGGGAGTGGGGCTGGACTGTTGGTTGAGGTGCCTGAATTCTCCTCCATGCAGCCTCTCTCTTGGGCCTTCTCTCCACGGATGCTGACTTCCAGGAGGACAGAAATAGCAGCTACAAGACCTTGAAGTCCTAGAACATGAGTAGCCACTGCATTCTATTGGTCAGGGCAAGTCACGGGACCATCCTGGACTTAAGGCGAGGGGAGACAGACATCATGAGGTTAAGACATCATGCAGATGGGACAAAAAGGCTGCTGGTGTGTGCATTCGCACATGTGAGTGTGTACGTGTGTGTGTTTGATGGAGGCACTTCTGCCCAGACATGCTCTCTGGGTGTGGGGTTGTAGATGGGGCTGAGGTTCTGTTTACACAGTCCCCAAAATGGTGCTGAGGAGACCAGAACAAGCCACTGGATGACCTTGGGCCTGCCCCTGGTTCCTTTCACAGTAATTTATCGTTATCAGGTGTCAGGGAGTGGACTGTGACTCATGGTGACCTTTAGACAGCAGATCTGAACTCTACTCTCTCCCGCCCCTCGATCTCTGACATGCTCAAGCCCATTATTCCAGTCTCTGTGCCAGCCTGTCTCCTTGAGGGTTTTCTCTTCACTGTCCCTCTGTCTGTCCCAGCGTGATGTCTTTTCCCAGGACTAGCCTCTCCTGACAACAGGCCCAAAGAACGGGAGGCCACGCTTTACCATCCATATCTCACTAATTCTGGATGTATATGGGAGGGTGGAAGGACAACGCAGGAGGAGAAGGCCCTCTATGAGGTGGATTGATTCAGTGACTGGGGTAATCGGGATGGGAGTGTCAGAGACAGTGCAATTGGCACAGGACAGAGCGGAGTTTAGGGCTGTTGTACATAGGGTCGCTATGAGTCACAAGCGACTCGACGGCACATAACAACAACAACAACAAAAAAGAAATTGAAAATACAGTATCTTAGATCAGGTACACTTTAGTCTATAAACTGGTATCTTTGGAGAAGTCCTTGAGAACAGATTTTTGGTTTTTTTAATTTATTTTATTGAACACCTACTATGTGTCAATTCCAGAACTGAGCACTGGGGTGAACCAGGCTCCCCTTGCAGAACCTTTAGTTTTGCAGGAGGAACAAGATTATAACTTGACAAGCCCATTACAGAGGGTGGCAAGCAGGGGGGGAACAGCCAGGAGAGGGATTGGAGAGTCGCAGGGCAGAGAGGCAGACCGAGTCTCAAAGGTAGAGACCAGGAGGGCCAGAAGCCCTGTTACCACCCGAGCCGTGGTGTCCTCCTCTGGACATTGAAAGGTCTGGTTAGAGCTGTGGATCTAGGGTCCTGAGCTGCCCACAGGCACATCAGGGGTACTGTACATGGGGCATCTAAAATCAGAGACAGTGGGTTTGACACTTCCAGCAGGCTCCCACGGTCCAGATTCCAAATCCACATCCCATTGTATAGTCCCAGGGCTCATCTGGAGGAAAACTCTCCCAGGAAACCCCTGTTTCTACATGGCCCTGCCAGCGTGCCAGGCTCCGGGAAACAAAACATCCACATCTCTGTCCAAGGACCCTCAGGCCTTCCATCATAGGAGAACAGGATGCTGGCAGCTGTTCCTTCACCCTTGACCATGACAATATGGGAGCCACAACCAAGTGTCAGGGTCTCCAAGGAGTTTCCATTCTCTGTGGAGCTAGACCTGCCCTTCTATGTGAACCTGGACAGCCCTTTGCCCTCCCTGAGCCTCCAAGGAGCCCTGCCTCTTCCTGTGAGAGCAATAGCAGGATGGTGGTGAAGCCCTCCAGGGCTGACTGACAGAGGAGGGTAGAGTCCTCCAGGGCTGACAGAGGAGGGTAGAGTGCTCCAGGGCTGACTGACAGAGGAGGGTAGAGTCCTCCAGGGCTGACAGAGGAGGGTAGAGTCCTCCAGGGCTGACAGAGGAGGGTAGAGTCCTCCAGGGCTGACAGAGGAGAGCAGCCTGACAAGTTGGTTACCAGAAAAACAGGTGACATCAGCTCAGCAGTTCTTTATTATTGGGGCAAGCACAGGATGGACAGGTGGGGCCAGAGATACCAAAATAGTAAATCCCTCCCTGCCTCAGTTTCCCCATCTGCCACAGGGAAAGTGCAAGGCTTCATCAGGACGCTGGGCAGGACGAAGAATGATAGCAGCACTGAGGGCCCTCAAATGTGGTCCTTGCCCTCTGGGGACTCCCCTGAGAGGAAGATTAGTGTCCCTGTGCCCCACTAGGGGCTGGAGAGAAGGGCCATGGGCTGTGGCCAGGGGACCAGGTGATGTCCGGAGTATCTCAGCCAAGGGTCTGGCTTCACTGAGCTCCATCTTGGATGCTGATCCCGGAGGAGGGACAGGGTAAAGGCGTCCACACTCCCATTTCCTGGCAAGCTTTTCAGAATCTCATGACTTCACAGTCCACGGGGCCCCGAGGCCCAGAGCCCCTCTGGAGGCCCGTCCTCTCAGTCCTGTGGGGTCCTCATAAAGAGCGTGCCTGGGGCGGGAGGCTCAGGGTTAGCAGAGCCACGGGGGAAATGAGGATGGGAAGCCAGCCCCATCCGCAGTCCAGAAGCGATGAGAATGAACAGTCGGCTGCCATGGGATCGCCTCTGCGTTCAGCATCCTTAGCTGGTGCTGTGCAGCGGGGGCTCCGGGGAGGCTGGTCGGCTCAGGGTGACACCTGGGAAGCTGGCTACGAAGCTGTCCCACCTTCTCCTCACCTGCAGGGAGATGAGTGAGGAGGTCAGGACGCCATCGGGTGAGGAGTGTTGTATTGCACATTGCCACCAGGTGGTGCTAGACTCCATGGAGAGAAGCAGCCTCAGAAGGCACCTTGTGCCCTAGTAGGTAAGGAGTTTCTTTGGAAACCCAAAGGTTTAAATTCACCCATTGCACAAGCGAAAAAAGATAGAATTCTCCTTCCATGCTATTTACAGCCTCTGAAGGCCCGCAGAGGGTCAGGGGTCAGTTATGAGTTGGTTCAGACTTCCTGGGCTGGAGGCAATGATGTTAGGGAGCTGTAGGGAGCTCTGCTGGCCTGGTCCAGAGGGAGCTGATGGCTTGAACCCACCAGCGGGTCAGAGGGAGGAAGATTCACAATCTTCTTCCATGTCATTGCAGCCTCTGAAACCCCATAAGGCTCAGCTTGGAGTTGGAATTGATCTCATGTCAACAAATCTGAATTTTCGTCCAAAGGGATAAAAAGAATAAGTGATTTCCACTAAGAAGGTGTTCCCTCCTCTCCCACTCCGAGCCAGGGCCGAAGATGCAGCTGTGACTTGGAAAGTTGTACTGGCTGGTCGCCTTGCCTCTCACCCCATCCACCCATCCACATAATGCTGGATTAATCACCACCAAGTAGCCTCCCCTGCTCCAGAACCCTCAATGGCTCCCTAATGCCTATGAGACAAGCCTCCAGGACCTCTGAAATGCGGGTCTGTGGATTGCTATCTCTGGCCTCATCTCCCTCTGTGGTTCCAACCCCTTCCCTCCCACATGCTCTGCCCTTCACCCTCTCCCATACCTTTTGGTACTGCCTCAGCCACCTCCGGCTGCCTCCTCGCTGGGCTTGGATCAGCTGTTGCGTGTCCTCCAGGCTTCCCTGCAGCTGCTCCGGGCTGGAGCAGTCCAGCCCTTCTGCGCCTCCCAGCCCTTCCACGCCTCGGCTGAGGACCTGTAGCCTGGATTTCTCTCGTTCCACGCCTCCATTGAGACCCTGTCGCCCGGATTTCTCTCGTCCCTGTTTGAGGCTCAGTGCCCGGCGGAGTTTGCCCTCCTGGGGCCGCCCCCAAGGCTCCTGAAGCTTGCCATAGGAGGACCGGGGTACTCGCAGTGACTGGCTTCGAGGACCTGTCCCCATGGTTCTGGAGGCCACAGATTCAGTACTGCTCCAGTCCTTTGACTCTGCCTCTGAGATGGGCTGATGTCTCTATTCCTCTGACAGGTGTTAACCTGGGGGCAAAGGTTGGTCCTGCTGAGGTGGCCATTGTAAACCAAAGGGCAAGTCCCTTGGATCAAGCCAACCCAGCACGAGTCACCTCCCCACCTCCAGCCCACCTTGCAGGGCAAAGGGCTCAGACCAGTGGACTGGATATTGGTGACTTCTCCTCCTCCTCCAGGCAGCCCTCCCTGACCACCCCACCCTGAAGAGCCTGTCTTCTCAACTCTGGCGATAGACAGCTCTACCAACATGGAGCACAAATGGCTGCTGAGTCAAGCAGCCACAGGTGCCAAGAAACCGCACAGGGAAGAAGGGATTACTGGAAACAGGACACTCAGGGAGGAAAGTGGAAGAGTGCCATTACACTGAGGGGATTGCAATCAATGCCACAAAACAGAGAATGTAGATGTAACTCACTGAGTGGAAGACTAATATGTTCTGTAAACTTTCACCCAAATTACATGTAAAATGCAGAAAAAGGGCAGTTCCAGACTAGGAGCCAGGAAGCCTAGGTTTCCCAGACCCAGCTCGGTACCCCTCCCCACCCCGTTTTCCCAGCCCAGCCTGGGCGTTCAGGGTTCTGGCCCCAAGGCCCCACTGCACCATCACTTCCAACTGTGTGCCAGGGACCCACAGACGGGTGACTGTGGTGAGGGTTAAGTGTCTTCACCAAATCCAGCAGGCACTCAATGAACGTGAGCTGGTGGTGTTCATGAGCCTGGGCTCATTCTCGTCCCCGCCAGCTCAGTCTCCTCATCTGTGAAATGGGTTGTGCTTGAAAAGAAAGTAAAATCACGGCAGTGGACTGGACTCCTGGAAAGATTCTGGAAATTCCCAGGAGCAGCTCACAGCCCTAAGAGAGAGGGCTGAGAAAGAGGACGTAGGCTTGGCTGGCATGACGGATTGGAGGGCTGACGGTGAAGGGAGAATATGGCAGTTGCCCCACCACCCCCAAGCTTGACCACTTCCTGAGAAACTTAAGAACACCTGAGCTGGTCATCAAGGACCAGACCAAACAATGGATTCTGTTAAGAGTCTGAGCTTGAGAAAACAAACAAACAAACAAACAAACAAGCTAAAACCTAACTAAATTAACAAGCCAAATTCCAAGAAGTACCATCTTAGTCCTCCCCAGGACCGCTATAAAAAGGAACTTCCCCCAAACTGCCCATGTGCCGTTTCGATCCTGTCTGCATGCCATGCTGCTGGGTCACTTGGCGTCCCTCTCAGACCACACAATAAAGGCCTGTTCGTTTCTTGGGACCAATTCCTTTCTTTATTTCTCTCCTTTGCGCTCTTTTTTATATCTAACAGATGGAGACTACACAAAGCAGGTCCTTCTCTAGTGTGACACAATCCCCGCCTTCTTCAGATAGCATCGTTCTTAACGTGTGGGGCTGCAAACCAGAAGGTCGCTCCACGGGAGACAGACTGGCAGGCTTTCAGACAGAGACCTAGAGCCTCAGAGACTTGATGGGTGCCTGAGTCAGAATCACCTCAATGGTACTGAGTTTATGTATTTTTTGTTGGTTTTTTTTCCCCCCCTCAGCACTTTTATTGGTTTCAGGGAGCCTTAGTGGTGCCATGGAGTAAGCATTGAACTGTTAACTGGAAGATCAGTGGTTTGAACCCACCAGCTGAAAGATGGGGGAGTCATCACTCCTGTGCAGATTTACAGCCTCGAGACCTTGTGGGGGAGATTCTGTGCCAACAGAGTTGCTGTGAGTCGGACCTAACTGAGGGCAGTGGGTTTGGCCTTTGGCTTGGGTGACTGGACTTGAGCTAAGCCCTTTGTGTGTTTCTGTTGAGTTCAGACAGTTCTGTGAGGTGCGGATGGTCTCCGTTGTACAGAGAGAGAGTCAGAATCACCTCAACGGCATTGAGTTTACATATTTTTTGTTGGTTCCCCCACGCCCCCAGCACTTTTATTGGTTTCAAGGAGCCTTGGCTGGTGTCCAGCGAATGGCAGGGCTGGGGTTCACATCAACCCCCCTACTCTCCAGCCCCGCTTCCTCACTGGGTGTTCACAGCAGAGGCAGGCGTGGACAGCGGGGTCCTGTACCTCGAGTTTGGGTTTCTGTACAGGTGGCACTGCCTGGGGTCAGGGAAACGCTGGCTACAACTCGTGGTTCATTTAAATCCCAGCCTGGCCTCATCTTCCTCACTCTCAGAGCTCTGGGCCTTCCCAGGGTCAGGGTTTCTACCATCTGTTGACCCCAGCTCCCAGCTTGAGGGGTTCAGGCAGCTTGACTTTCCAGGGCAGTAAATCATCTTTATCATTCTCCCACCAAGCAGTTGGTGGGTTTAATCCTCTCACATATAGACAATGGAGAACAGGGGCCTCGGCCTGTCCCCATCCCACCCTCACTTCCCGTGTAATATTTAATGGACAGGCCAACCCCTGACCAGGTTAAAAATCAATAAAGCGCTTACACAACCTTTGCCCCTGGGCCCCAGCAAAATCCCTGGGCTCCAGGGCCTGCTCTGGGGTTGGCGAGCCAGAGTCAGGGACTCACAACTGCCCCCAAGGGACGGGTGAATCCCATCAACCTTGGAGTTGCCCACATCTTCCTGTCAAATTCACAGATTCCAGCAATTTCCACACCTTTACAGACCGGAAGACCTCATCATGCTTCAGGTAGATTTCATATCTTACAGGCTGAAGCTTTGTGACAACCCAGTGTCGAGCAGGTCTGAGCAGGTCTGCCGGCACCATTTACACTGCGTCTCCTTCCGTGTCCCATTTGGCCTTTCTCACAGTATTTCCAGCTTTCTCAGATGCCATGGTCACGGGCTTATAGTCTACAGCATAACATAAACACAGCTTATGTGCCCTGGGAAAGGACAAAATTTGCATGACTTAGTTTATAGAAACACGTGTTTTATTGCACTGATCTGGAACCGAACCTGAAATCTGTCCAAGGTTGGGTTGAACATGTTCTCCTCTTCCCTCCACTCTCTTCTCACCTGAGATACTATTGCTGTCTTTTCATGACCTCACCCACTCGTGCCTCTCCCTGCTGTCTGTGCTGACATCCCCAGGCTGGTGAGGTGGGCGTCCCCTCTCCAGCCCACCCTGTTCTCCCTGTGTCATTGACCACCCACGTTCATCCCTGACCACACTGGGCATCCTGTGGAGGCTAAGACAATGTGACCTTTGTTTCTGTGTCCCCAGGAGCAGATAGTAAATACTTGATGGTAAATATCGGCACGCTGTGCTGAGCAGTGGCTCGGTGGTGGAGTCCATGTTTCCCATGCGGGAGAACGGGGTTTGATTCCCAGCCAATTCACTTCACGCACAGCTGCCACCTGTCCACCAGTGGAGGCCAGCTGTTACTAGGACGCTGAACAGGTTCCAGCAGAGCCTCCAGACCAGGAGGAACAAATAAGAAGGTTCCAAGTCTCAGCCAAAGAGTACAGGTCACAGAGATTTACCCAAACGCTCAGGGAGTGGGCAGCGACGTGAGATCGCACTGTGTTTTGTTCAGGTGTTTGCGAGGTCACTGTAAAAACGGTGACGGGGCAGGGACGGTGGCATTTGCCTGCCATTAACTTCACAAGGGAGAAAAGTCCTTCTTAACAATGTCAACGGCGCAGAGCTAACCCAGCAAGGTCAGACGTGCCTTACCCCCACGCTCCACACCCAAGGATTCCCATCCCTCCCATGGGCCTCACTGCACCTCTGTGGGGTAATTCCCTGCAGAGGCCACGTGGAACTCACAGACAATACCCATGATTTGGGGGAAACCACAGGCTGCAATTCAGGGTTGGGAATGAATGCTCAGGAGAGAGGTGTTCAATCAGAACAGCCTCTTCTCCCGCACAGGCTGGCCTCTCAGCCTAAGCTCGGGCCCTGTTTGGGTAAATGTTACAAAGTTCCTCTAACTCTGCCAATTATGAGTTAGTTACCCTGATTCCTCATGTTGTTGTTGTTGTTAGGTGTCGTTGAGTCCTAGACGACTCATGAGACTCATGATAACCCTATGAATGGAAGACCTGAGCACTGTTTATAGAGTTTCTGGAGGCAAGCCATTTCAGAAGTGGATGCCGCTCCTGCTTCCAGGCTTGCTTTAATCGGGGAGCTCCACCAAACACTGTCCACCACGGGTAACCATTATCACATTTGGCACATCAGTGTCACAGTGTTCAGCATCACAGCAACCACGAGTTACCTCTGTACAGCAATGCACAGACCAGTGCTATACCACCTAGAAGAATGTTCGACAAAAACCAGTTCAAACCAGGCCTGAGGGCCGCAGATTAAAATCATCCACCTTGGGCTTGGAAGCATAACTTTCTGTCCACTAAGCCAAGGTAACTCTATGTTGTCATTGTTATTGTTGTTAAGTGCCCTCGAGTTGTAGACGACTCATAGCGACCCTATGAACAGAAGACCTGAGCACTGTTCATAGAGTTTCCGGAGGCAAGCCATTTCGGAAGTGGATGCCACTCCTGCTTCCAAGCTATTTTAATGGCATAACTCATAGGAGAGGGTATTTGTTGAAGAAGGACACCATGCTTGGAAAGGTGGAGGGTCACTGAAAGAGAGGAAGACCCTCAACCAGGTGGACTGACACACTGCAGAGACGGGCTCAGGTGAGTCAGAGACTGTGAGACAGTACAGGATGAACAGGGTTCAGACCTGCTGTTCATAGGGTCGCTGTGAGTGGTACACAACTCGATGGCACCTAACAACATCAACCCACCCTGCCATTGACTGTAGGCCTGGAGTCACAGATGGGAACCCAGTTCTGGTTCTCCTTCACTGCCGCCAATGCTGTTACCACTTCTATTGCCTTCTCGTCCCATGCCAGCTTGCACAAACAGTGTCACAGTCTCTGTCGCTGGTGTTAGAAGAGACCTCAGGTCCAAAGCATGGGCTGTGCTCTCTGGTTCTTCTGATAATAGTGGGATTCTTGTTTGCTGTTTTAGGTCCAGCTCACCGTGAGGCTGGTGGGAAGGCCAAACTGACCCATTTCCATATTAATGTTCTGTGCATCTTATTTGCATGGTTTCGCCCAAAAGAACGGAGCAGATTTCGATTTACAGCCACTTGGTAGGACACAGTAGAATCGCCGTTATAGGCCGTCTTCTTTGTGGGAGGGAGCTCTGGTGACCTAATGGCAAGAAATTGTGCTGTCAATGCAAAGGTACACAGTTCAAACACACCCGCTGCTCCCCAATCTCCTCCTGTGTGATTTCCGTTCTCCGTAAACCCATTGGAGGGTCAGCTTTGGGTTGGTTCCTACTCAACGGCACACAACAACAACAACATTCTTTATGGGAAAAATGGCCATGTTTTTCTCCCACAGAGCTGGTGGTAGATTTGAACCTTTCACCTTTCAGTTAGTAGCCAAGCACTTAGCCAGTGCACCACCATGCTACTTCATCATATGTGTATTTTTTTTATGAATTTTAGTGAAAGTTTACAGAGCCTGAGGGTTTCCATTCATTCATTATTGCACTTTTCTTCCTGTGCACCCCTCTCCCCAATTCACTCTTCTTGAAAAATAAAAGAAAAACTTTCATTGTTATACAATCCCTCCCCCCAAGTCCACTCTACTGTGCAGCCTTCATTCTAGACTCCTTTGATGATAATCATATCCAATCATATATCTCTTTTAAACAGTTCCCTCCCTCATCTGTTTCAATGCAATATACATCATTCCTCCCACAGTGGCCCTATGCAATATTTATCCTTTTGTGACTGAGATATTTCACTCAGCATCATGTCCTCCAGGGGTCACTAATTTTGCATAATATTGCATAAGCTCCTTGTTTTTCAATGCTGCATAGTATTCCATTGTGTGAATATATCAGAGCTTCTCTATCCATTTGTTTGTGGTTGGGCACTTGGGTTGTTTCCAGCTCTTTGCTATTGTGAATAAAGCTGTGATAAACATCTGTGTGCAGTGGGTGTATTGTTTGTTGTTAGGTGTACTTGAGCTTGTCCCCACTCCTGTGACCCTCCGCTCAGCATCCAGGCAGTGCCTAGTTCCCCGTAGAGTCGGAATCATTGCACAGCTGATGCTTCAGCCGTGAGTCTCAGGGGAGGAGACCACCCCTCTTTCTCCAGGGGAGCAGCCAGTAGACGTGAACCACTTGCTGTTGGGTTAGCAGAGCAACTCTCTACTCCTGGGCCACAGAGTTCCCTATTTACTACTTAGCTGGTATGTTCATGTGTGTGTGTGTGTGTTTTAAAGTCTTCTTTGATACAAGGTTGGAAGCTCTTATTACTACGCAGGAGCTTTGTAGAGAGATACAATAAAAAGTGGTCTGTGAGAAGCATCTTCTTATCAGGAAGTGGCTGCTGTGTGGCCTGGAAGCCAGATCGGACGCTCTCTAGCTGAGCTGACCCTCCACTAGGTTTTTGGAAGACAGTCAATTAAACAGGAGACAATTGCTCATCTTTCTCCCATGGGGCAACTGTGTATTAGAATTAAGCCCCCAGAAGTCGAGGAGTGGAATGGAAGATTTTAAAGGGCAGCTCTGGAAGACAAAGCAAAGTATTGTAATGAAATGTGCAAAAAGCTGGGGTTGGAAAATAAAAACTGATTGACTCGCTTGGCATTTCTTAAGCTGAAGCAGCTAAAGAACAAATTCAATCAAGACTTGAGTTGCAATACTTACGGCTGCTGTGGGCAGAATACTGAATGATCTAGAAAGCATCAAAAGAAGATGGAAGGAATATACAGAGTTGTTACCGAAAAGAATTGACGGGTACAGGAGAATTTTTTTTAATAGTATTCTTTTTTTATAATTTTTATTTTATTATTTTTCTGTGAGTGTACCGTCAAATCAGGTCTGACTGGTACAGGAGGAGATTGTCGCTCCTTCCCCGGCAGAGCATCTGGTGGATTCGAACCATGTGCCTCTGGGATTGTAGTTGCAGCTACTTACCACTAGGCCACCAGAGCTCCCCTCGGACACAGGAGAATTTAATGAAACAACCTATGGCCAAGAGGCAATGGTGATGAAGGAAGTCATTCAAGCTGCTCCAAAGGAATTGACAAAAATCAAGGCTTGGGAATTGATGGAAACCAATTGACATGTTTCAATAAACAGATGCAGCCCTGGATGCGTTCACCAGGTCCTGCCAAGAAATCTGGAGGACAGCCCCTGGTCAATTGAGATTCACATTTATTCCCATTCCAAAAAAAAGGTGATCCAACAGAGTATGGAAATTATTGAACAATATCACATGTAAGCAAAGTCCTGCTGAAGATCAATCAAAAATGACTGGGACAGTACATCAACAGAGACTTCCCAAAGTACAGCTGGGTTTAGAAGAAGCCATGACACTAACAACATCATTGCCAATGTCAGATAGTTCTCGGCTGAAAAGAGAGAGAGTACCAGAGGAATATCTATGCTTCATGGACTGTGTAAAGGCATTTGACTATGTGGATCACAACCATTTGTAGCTAACCTTAAGAATGGAAATCCCAAAACACTTGATTGTGCTTATGCAAAACTTAGACCAGGAAGCAGTCCTCAAAACAAAGGAAGGAAACACTGCACAGTTCAGAATCAGGAAAGGAGTGTGTCAGGAATGTGTCCTGTCTCCATACCTTCTTAAACTATACAGATCATATACATATACAGATCATTTGGGAGGCTGGTCTTTATGAGGAGAAATGTGGCATCAGGATTGGAGGAAGACTCATTAACAACTTGTATTATGCAGATGACACAACCTTGCTTCCTAAAAGAGAGGAGGGCCTGAGGCATTTGCTGTAGAAAGTCAAGGACTGCAGTCTTCAATATGGATTGAAGCTTAACATTAAGAACACAAAGATTCTCACCACTGGACCAACTGGCAGCACCATGATAGATAGAGAAGAGATTGACACTGTTCACAATTTCAGCTTGCTTGGTTCCACCCACACTCAACACTGTTGGCATCAGCAGTCAAGAAATCAAAAGATGAATTGCATTAGGGAAGTCTGCTGTCAGGGACCCCTCCAGAGTGCTGAAGAGCAACAATGTCGGGCTAGAGACTAAGATGTGCTTAGTAGTCCTCACAATTATTTGCTCTGCATCAGAGAGCTGGGCAATAACTAGATGACAGAAGAAGTATTGGTGCCTTTGACATGTAGTGCTGGAGAAGTGTATTGAATTGAACATATTGTGGACTGTTACGAGAACAAATAGGTCTGTCCTGATTCTGAAACTCCATCTCATATACTTTGGGCATGTAGCCAGGAGGGACCAGTCCTTGGAGAAGGACATCATGCTTGGAAGGGTGGAAGGACCTCACAGGAGAGGAAGACCCTGGATGAGATGTACTGACATAGTTACTGGGTTAATGGGGGTGGGTGTGTTGGAGACAGTGAGACTGGCTCAGGACGTGGTAGGGTTCAGGATTATCGTGCAGAGTCCCTGTGAGTCAAAGGCACTGGATGGCACATAACAAAAACAAGCCCCCAGAGTTCCCTTCACAGGAGGTAGGCTTGTGTTTATTATGTTAATGAAAATGGCCCAAGGTTAATAGCCCCATGCTAGAGGAAAAGGATTTCTTTCACATTCTAATGTCTCAAAGGGATGTTAAAGAAAACTTCCTGAAATAGCTGCTCGGGCTGCTTGCAAGTTCAGAGAAAAGCCTGCTGGACTTTTCAGAGAAATCCAGCGAAGCCATCTGGACTTGTCCGCCTCCAACTACAGGGACAGGGGGGTGCTATTTCGGCTAATTCTAAGCCCCGCATGCTAGAGATGGGAGCAGAGCCCAGCCTGTCCAAGCACCTGGTTCATCAGGCTGAAAATACCGCTGAGGGAAATGATAGGGTGGTGTTTATAAGTTCAGAATTTTCTATATAGGTATCAGTTATAAAACTATAGTTATTTTTCTTCAGCCTGCGAAACTAGCGGCTTAGCCTCCGAATTCTCTGTTTCCTGTCTTTAGTCATGTAGAGTAGTTTGATCAGTCTGTTTACCAGAAGAGGAAATGCATCTCTCCTAGATTCTGGGGAAGCTGGTTCTCCAGTCATATGTAAATTGTATCTTAATCTGTTTACCATGAAGAGAGCCTTCCTGATTTACTGATGCTTAAATGAGAACTGTCATTTTCAGATGTAGAAATTACCTTTTTTTTTTACTAACAAAAGTGTATTGTTAAATGAGCTAGAGTTTCACCCTAGTATATAAGGCCGTGTAATAAAGTGCATTTATGGATATTACAATCCGTTTGTCTTATTGCCGATTGACTACGGAAAGAACCCCTTGTGTTCAGTAACAGGAAGGTGGCGTTAGAGAGGGAGCATCTGTCCACTGCCCACCCACATCAGAGGGGTGCCAACGACGTGAGGAAGGGGTTCACACGGCACAGGTGGCACTTGACAATGTAAGACTCATACCTTTGAAGTCACTGCAACCCACCAGGGCTCTTTCCCAAGGTGGCTCTGAGGTCGATGCCTGGACTCACTAGGGTTCTCCTCCCCTGTAATGTGGGATCATAGCTTCATTCCTGTCTTTTTGGGGGGTTGCTGTGAGGCATGAACAAAGGCTGTAGAGTGGGACAAGGCCCCCCAGAAGTCCCTTTAGGAAGATTAAATGACTTCTGAGTGCGGTGAGCAAGACAGCCATGCTGATGGTCAGGAGTGAGGTCAAGGGGAGACAGAAACTACCTGGGCTTTCCACGGGTAAGGGGGACCCTCATATTCAGACAGGAAGGTGTCTTATAAGAGATGCCAAGTGCTGAGGGTGCATGGAGAAGAATGGAGACCACAAATGGGGAGAAGCTGGGCAGGCTTCCTGGCAGAGGTAGTGTTGGAGCTCAGTGTCCAGGGAGGACTGCTGCAGGCAGAGATGGGGGTCAGAGTCCTGATTACCAGAGTTCCAGTCCCCTCAGGGCCACCTTTGTTGGGAAAGAAAACCTGGAAAGGCAGACTGAGCCCACCATCCAATCATCCAGAGCGATTCAGGAAGAAGAATTTGTCTGAAGTTGGCAGGCAGGAAGGATCAAGGGTCTCCAATCCCTGAGCCTCACTCTGTGGTTGGGTGCCACTCAAAGAACCACTCTGGGCCTTCTTCTCATTTTCCAGATGAGCGAACAGAGGCTCAGAGAAGTGAGATGACCTGCCCAAGGACACACAGCTAACAGGACCTTGAATCTAGCCCAGCTGGGTCAGGCCAGCAGTCGGGGGTCTTCAGCTGGGGGAGATGTGACCCTGGGTGGGCAAAGCCTGGGTCTCCACATGCCCCAGATTGTCTGTCAGCCCAGGGTTTTGTTTGGCTACATTTCTCCTTGGAAAAGCCATGAACACCAGAGTGTGAGCCAGGAGGCTGGGAGGCTGTGCAAATATTCGTATTTAGTTTAAAATTGTTTGTGTTTATTCTGTGGATCATTTGCCCTCACCGTTTGCCTGAGCAGCTCTCACGGTCCAGTACATTTGAACACGTTTTTCTGTTTAGAAGGAGCTCTGGTGGTGTAGTGTGTGAGGGAGTTGCCCCATTAACCCAAAGGCAGAGGTTCAAATCCACAAGTGAGACTGAGAAAAAAAGATGGAAGACTGACAATCTCCTCCTGAACAATTCACAGCCTCTGAAAACCTGCTGGAAGGTCAGTTACGCGTCAGGTCCTACTCAAAGGCAATGAGCTTGAACTTTTGAGTTCTGCCTCAGGACAATGGTATGACATCTCCACTCTAGTTTCGGTTTCCCCACAGAAGCTAGAATGCAGACTGTCAAGTTCAAATGCAGAATCTGGCCACCTTATCACCTGGAGAAACTGAAAAAAGAGTGACCTTTAAAAAAAGAATAACAACACTGTTGATTTAAACAAAATTTTTAAGACCCTCTAGAATATCAACAAACAAATGGATAGAGAAGCTGTGGTGTATTCACACAATGGAATACTACGCTGCATTGAAAAGCAAGGAACTCATGCAATAATATACAAAATGGGTGACCCTGGAGGACATTATGCTGAAATATCTCAGTCACAAAAGGACAAATACTACATAGTGCCACTGTTGTAAAATGGGACTGACATAGGGGCTGAGGAAACCTAAGAAAAGAGGGGATTAATAATGTATACTGCATTGAAACAGATGAAGGAGAGAACTGTTTAAAAGGAATAGATGATTAGGTATTGTTT
>NW_006399876.1:7939152-7940983 GCF_000299155.1 Elephantulus edwardii
ACACACACACACACACACACACACACACACACACACACACACACTTAAATGGGAAGAATATGCTGTAAAAAATATATGTTGCATTAAAAATATATAAAATAAAAAAACCCCTATAAAACAAACAGACAAAATCCCTAAAGAGTATTGAATATATCAGGGACTGCTAGGAGAACAAACAGGTTCGTCCTACAGAAGGTGAGACCAGACTGCTCCTTGGAGGCAAGGATTCTGAAGCTTCGACTGATATACTTTGGACATGTTGCAAGGAGGGACCAGTCCTTGGAGAGGGACTTCGTGTTTGGGAGGGCGGAGGGACAGTGTAAGAGAGGAAGACCCTGAATGAGATAGACTGACTCAGTGATTGGGGTAATAGGGGAAGGGTTGTCAGAGACAGTACGATTGGCACAGGATAGAGCAGGGTTTAGGGGTATTGTACACAGGGTCGCTGTGAGTCACAGGCTACTTGACAGCACATAACAAGAAGCTCATTGTGATCAAACTGGAACTGACTCACAGCCGGAACCTCTACTGCATAGGAGGAGATTGCCCACCTTTCTCCCGAGGAGCAGCTGGCAGATTTGAACCCCCAGAGAGGCCTTCGGGTTAGCTGTACAACTCCCCATGGGCTACACCACTAGACCTCCCATTTAATGTTGTTGCGTGCCATCAGTTAGGAACTGACTCATAGCTGACCCTCCAGTGGGTTTTCAGAGGCAGTAAACAGAATACACACACACACACACACACACACACATACACACACAAATAAATGCGTTAAGTGTTGGTTACCCAATGTGGACAGAGTGGGGTGGAACTCCCTGAAAACAAGCTTGGAAGCAGGAGTGGCATCCGCTTCCACAACAGCTTGCCTCCTGAAACCCTATGAACCTGGGGAGAGGATGAGAGACACCCAAGCGTTGAGGACTCCCCTTCACAGGGTTACTATGAGTCACCTGCAACTCAACGGCACTTAACAACAACAAACAACAACATATATATAATAAAAATATCTATATAATATATAGTAAAATGAGATTGCCCATCCTTCTCCTGAGCAACAGCTGGTGGATTTGAACCATGTGTCTTTGGGATTGAAGCATAAGTTCTTACCACTAGGCCACTAGGGTGCCATTCATTTTTTTTTGTACCATTCTTTTTTTTAAAGATCCTTTTTTTTTAATTGTGAAAAACATGTGTGAGGATACAAGGGAGTGAGGGTTGGGAGCAGAAGAGAGAGGATGGGCAGGGATGAAATCACAGGGCTGCCCAATTTGGTGGGTGGGGGAGCAGGCAAAGGAAATGAGAAAGACCCCCTGGGGACCAGAAGAGGCAGGGTAATGGCAAGCATAGTCCAATGGTGATTAATTTTATTTTTAAACAAAGAAATTGTCTTATTCACTTGTGGGTTTCTCATTTGGGAAAGGGCCACAGAATCTGGCTTGTGGTACCATCCCTTTTGGAGTTGATTACAAAAACTTCCCATATTGAACACTTGGTGACATAGTGGTTAAAAGATGTAACTGCTAACCAAAAGGTCTAAAGTTCAAATTCAACAGCCACTACACAAGTGGAAAAAAGTCAGTCTGCAACTGTAAAGATCAGCAGGAAAAAAGTCAAAGTCACTGCCATTGAATTAAAACTGGCGAGTTGGACACCCCGCTAGGGTTTTTTGTGTGCATGGGTTTGTTTTGTTTTTTCATTTAAACATCAAAATGGGAGAAGGATGGGCAATCTCCTTTTGGATTAACTGCCTCGGAAAACCCACCAGAGGATCAGTTATGGGTCAGTTCCAACTCAATGGTACACAACAACAACAAACATAAAAAAACAC
>NW_006399876.1:7941807-7946314 GCF_000299155.1 Elephantulus edwardii
TGACTGGGATATTTCACTCAGCATAATGTTCTCCAGAGTCAACCATTTTGAATAATATTGCATGAGTTCCTTGTTTTCTAATGCAGCATAGTATTCCATTGTGCGAATATACTACCGCTTCTCTAGCCACATTGTTGCACATTTTCGTCCCCCTCCTCCTCTCCCCCAGCCCACCCCTCAATGCACCCCTGATTCCAGATTGTTGTCATACATGTGATGCTTAATCATATATTCCTTTCCCACAGCTCTTCCCCTCATTTGATCTAATGCAATGTTCAATATCTATCCACCTTTCCCCATTCTCTCCTGGCCTACTCGCCGGTGTTTGTCCTCTGTTTTAGAACAGTGGTCTTATGCAGTATTTTTCTTTTTGTGACTGAGATATTTCACTCAGCATAACATCCTCCATGCCCTCCCTGTGAGAAATTGTGTAATGTTTTACTAGTTCATTCTTTTTCAATGCTTCATAATACCCCATTGTGTGAATGTCCCGGTTTTTCTATCCATTCATTTGTCTGGGTTTTTTCTTTTCTTTTTTTAATCTGTTTTTCTCTTTCTATCCACTCATTTGTTGATGAGCACTTGTGTAGCTTCCATCTCTTTGCTATTGTGAATCATAGAGCAATACACTCCATTGGGTTTCTGAGGCTGAAAATTGTACAGGAAAAAATTACCTGTCTTTCTTCATAGGAACTGCAAGTGGATTCGAACCACCAGAGACAGGTTGATTTTGGGTTAGCAGCACAACTTCCTGCAGGCTACACCAAGCTTCCCTGTAAAGCTTCCAGCTGTGGAAACGGTATGGGCTGTTCTGCTGAGTGTGACAGGGCGGTTGTGAGTCAGAATCAACTCAGAGGCTGAGGCTTTGGGTTTGGCTGTATGTGCCAGGCGCTGTGTGAGGGACTGCATGCGCTGTTAGTGTTTAGACTAACAGTAATGGTTGCTATGAGATGCTATTGCAGCAGCTCTGAGTCACGGTGACCTTATGGACAGCAGAAGGGACCTCTGGGGCCCTGTACTCATGCTCTTGGGTATGTTTGAGGCTGGTTTGAGGCTATTGCTCTATTTCTATCCATCTCACTGAGGGTCTCCCTTGATTTTATGGACCCTCTACTTCACTAGGGAGGTTCTGAGTGGTACAAATGGTTAAACAACACTAGACTGCTAATCTAAAGGTTGCCTATGTAACCAGAGGCACCATGGAAAAAAAGGCCCGTGATCTGCCCAAGGTCACAGCCTTGAAATCCTTTTCATGTGGAAGAGTTGCAATTAACTCAAAGGTCCTACTGTAGAGACTACTTTTCTTGAGGATGTATCCAAAGAAAGCAAGCTGAAGTTTCAACTCATTAATCTTCTCTTCTAAGGATTCTAAGGAGCTTTTGGGTCAGCCACACCTTGGTCCTCAAAGTGACATCCTTGCTCTTTAGCACTTTAAAGAGGTTCTTTGCAGCAGATTTGTCCAATACATTACATCTAAGAAATCAGGGTGGGATTATTCTACATTTAAGACAAAAATGTGGAGCTTAAGAGGTGTGAGCTCACTTATATAGCTGTTAAGATGATTCAAGATGCTCTTGCAATTACTTCAAATATAGAGGGACAAGAAACCTGTCAGACTTCCTATGTTTCACATTCCAATTATTGTGGATGTTTGCAACTGTCAAGGGCCTCTCCAGAATGCTATAGAACAACGAACGACGTCAGTCTGAAGACTAAGGCATGTTTGACCCGAATTGTGGTCTTTTCAATTGCTTACTATGCATCTGAAAGTTGAACAATGACTAAGAATGACAGAAGACTTGATGCTTTTGAGTTGTTGTGTTGGAGAAGAGTTTCGACTATCCCGTGGACTGCCAAAAGAACAAGTAGGTCCTGGAGAAAGTGAAACCAGGGTGCTACATACACACTTTGAGATCAGTCCTTGAAGAAGGACTCATGCTTGGAAAGGTGAAAAGAAAGGTCAGTGCAGAAAAGGAAAACTCTTGACAAAATGGCTTGACCTGTGACTGTAGCAGTGGGGTCAAGTGCCTTGTTGGAGACTGGCTCAGGATAGGGCAAGGTTCAGAACTGTTGTTCACAGGGTTGCTATGAATCTTACTGTGTACTTGATTACTGTGTACATTGTTGTGCCCTTGACAATGATGGACCTGTCAGGGAGCCCTGATGGTATAGAGTCACATGTTGTACTGCTAACCAAGAGATCAGCAGTTCGAGTCCACCAGCTGCTCCTTCTGAGAACGATGAACAATCTCCTGAAAAAACCCTGTAGCCCTAGTTTTTACTGCACTCTTTTGTTATGTATATGTAGGAAAGCCATAGGGATTATAAATGAAATTTTCCTAAAGTTTAAAAACGAGGGAGCTCTGGTGGCCTAGTGGCAAGAAGCTGTATTGCAATCCCAGAGGTATGCGGTTCAAATCCACCAGATGCTCTGCTGGAGAAGAAGGTGCAATCTCCTCCTGTACCTGTCAGATCCAATTTGACGGTACACACACAAAATAATAAAATAATTTAAAAAAATCTAAAGTTTAAAAACGATATATTTTATCATAAAGGGTCTTTAACTTAGGATAGCCAAAACACTGATATTATGTATATGCTGTAAAGAGAATTATAAGGGTTTTATTTTTCTGATATTAAAAGTTACTTAATAAAGACTTGTTTCCAGTAACTTGGGGAAAAAAATCTGTAGCCTTAGAAGCCAGATGAGGAGTTTCTATGACTCAGAACTGATGTGGCAGTGGGGGTTTATAGGTCTGTCAGCACTCTGGTGGTGCTATGGTTCAGGCATTTAGCTGTACCCAAAGTGAGTATTTTGAACTCACCAGTGGTAAGGAGTTGTACTCCCAACCCAAAGGTAAGCGGTTCAAATCCACCAGCTTCTCCTTGGGAGAAAAATGGGCAATCTCTTCCTGTGTGATTTACAGCCTCTGAAAACCAGCTCGAGAGTCAGCTTTGACTTGGTTCCGACTTGATGGCACACAACCTCCACAGCTTCCCCTCGGAGAAAGTTCACAGTCCTGGGAACCCTGTGGGAAGTTCTACCCTGATGACAGCCGTGGCAGCCCATTCTACAGGGGGGAGGGGTGTGTGTCTCTGTGCGTGTTTGCTTTGTTCTGTGCATCTGCCTCTTCTCTTCTCCAAGCTCCATTTCCTCATCTGTGAAATGAGGCTGAGTTCACAGGTGTCCCAGATTTCCTCTGTTAAAGACATCCAGTGCTGGCCCCATCACAAACTCATTGCATCAGACCAGACCTGAGGTGACCAGGGGGTGGGGTACAATCCCCGCCCAGGAAGTCCTTATCATGCGGGGAAATCTTGGAAACACCATTGGTCAAAGCCATTTGCCTCTGATGACTGTGACCTTAGGACTCTGTGCAAACCACAGTCTGTGGAGCTGCTTCTGACTCCCTGGGGCTGTGGGACAGAGGACAGAGTGCGACCGTCCTTAGGTTTCCACCTTGGAAACTTTATGCCACATCTTTCTCCTTTGTGGGTTCCAAGAGCTGGCCTCCTGGGATGCTGCTGAGCACTTAACCAGTGCACCACCAGGCTCCCTTTGCTTTGAAATCACAACTTTTTTGCATTTCCACCTTTTCCTGTCCCAAGCTGGCCCACAGTAGTGGGTAGAGCAGGAAGACAACAGTCTAATGGTCAGAAGACTGGAGTTGGGCCTTAGCTGAACGCTGTTGGGAGAGGCTGTGGGCCTCAGAGCTGGGGGCAGCATCTTCTTCGCCCTCCTCTGTCCCACCTGCGGGCAATGGGAGTGATTGAGACTGTGCCACTCTGCGGAAGGACTGGAACAGTGGTCATGCCCCTCCCAGAGGATTTGGGGGCACGGGATTGGAGGCCAGAGGGCACTGAAGCGGGAGTGGGAAAGATGGGAGAGGCATGTTCACAGCAGTGGATGGGTGAAAGGACTGCTTTAGGGTCACCCTGATAAAACCAGGGGCACTTTGGAGGCAGCTAGCTGAGGAGGCCATGCTTGCTTGAAGACGCAGAAACGGGAGCAGGGCGATCTTGTCACTGAGTCACAGGCAGTGGAGGCCGAGACCCCTGCAGCCCAGGACCACGGCAGATCCCGAGATGTGGATGACGTTCGGTGCCCTGAGTCGAGGATGGCTCATGACCCTAGATGGACTGATCTGCACCCTGGCCTGTCCTTCCTGTGCCATCCTCACCATCCTGAGCGCGGTTCTTTAGCTTCCCTGCTGTGTCATCAGACTTCTGCGGCCGAAAATTGATGGGAGGGACTGTCCATGTTGCCCCCAAGGGGCTGCTGCTGCAGGAAGCACTCAGCATGTGGGTGAACTGTACACATCACTATGAGGAGGTTCTTATGTCTCGCTTCACGGTTGTTGTTGTTATTGTTGTGTACCATCGAGTTAGGACCAAAGCATAGCTGACTGTCCAGAGGGTTTTCAGAGGCAGTAAACTGCATGGGAGTTGGCTGCCTATCTCTCTTTTGTGTACCTGCCGGGACAAAAGCACAATTCCTTACCACTAG
>NW_006399876.1:7948219-7955423 GCF_000299155.1 Elephantulus edwardii
TTGGCGCAGGATAGAGCAGGGTTTAGGGCTGTTGTGCATAGGGTCGCTATGAGTCGCAAAGGACTCGATGGCACATAACAACAACAGAATATACTTATCTCTGAAATTCAACAATCTCCTCTCCTGTGATTTATAGCTTGTGAAAATGCAGTCGAATCAATTCTGTCTCAAGAGCAATGAGCAGAACGAGTGATAAGATGAACCAGGAAGTCTGATCACCTATGTCACCTGGCTCCATGTGCAAGGCGGCCTCTGATGTCCTGAGTGTGCAGGCGAAGCCACTGGGGCTACAGGAGGAGGAAGGGCTGCTTATTTTGATCTCAAATAAAGCCGTTTATCTAGTATAAAAAAAAAAGAACCAGGGAGGTAAACACTCCTTATAACAAGCAGCCTAAGGAGATCAAAAGGGCAGGACATTAGAAATGCCCTCTGGTGTCAAGTCCACTGTGACTCAGGGGCAGTTACTCTGACAGGACAGAGCAGAGCTGCCCCATGAGGATCCCAAAGTCATAAGCTCTATGGGGACAGCCAACCTCCCCTTCCTCTCTTGCAAAAGCAGGTGGGTGATTCTTCAAGAGTTTTAGCCATGACGTCACTAGAGCTTCTGGTCCAGGGATACATCTCAGAAGATGGGAAGGAACAGGAGAGAGGAACAGGGAGAAATGGGAAGCACGAGGAGGAGGGGGGGGAAGCGCTGTTACACTGTGGGGACCAGAATCAATGTCTTAGCATCAAATAATCGACCCTGTAGACTTCCTTCCATCCAAACCACAATAAAAAAGTTCAAAAAATAAAACCCAGGCAATGCCAGAAAACGGCCTACCCTGGCTGCTGTGGGAGGTCTGCCTGTGGGGAGACACGCCCTGGGCTTCCAGAACCCACGGAACCGCCAAGACTGAATGGCCAGAGCAGGAGGTGGCAGAAAAAAGGGAGACCTGGAACACTTGGGGTGTCTACATGACAGTGTGGAACTGGGCCACCGCTGGGCGTGGATGGCTGTCCCTGAACTGCAAACACGGAGCTGCTCCTCCCTGGTCAGTGACTGTGACAGTCTAAGGGTCTGTGGCTTTGTCTGGGATCTCCATTTCCTGGATGCCTCACCTGAGCTCCCTCTTTCCCTGCAGGTACCTGGTAGCTGTCTTTGCTGCACCCCAAAAGCCTGATCCCAGCTCTGCCTTTTGTCTGAGGCGTGTCCTTCTCCTAGGCTTCGCTTGTGCCATTATCTGTACCTGACACCCCCTCAATGATCCATCCATCATCTAGCTGCCTATCTTTTACCCATGTACCTGCAAACGCTCATCTATCTAGTGGATAAGGAGCTGAGCTGCCACCTCGAAGCCGCATGGTTCGAATCCACCAGACGCTCCATGAGAAAGGTAGGCAGTCTCCTTCCACACAATTTACAGTCTCTGAAAATCCACTGGAGGGTCAGTGATGAGTCTGTTCTGACCCGATGGCAATGAGGAGGCTCTCTAGCCATCTGTCACTTGCTTCTTCCAGGAAGTCCTCCAAGACTCCTCTCGAGAGTAAGACCCTCTTTGGCCTCCCGGACTGTCCGAGCATTCTCCCTGGACAGACCACCCTGCTTTAGACTGGAGTCCTCCGAGGTCTGTCTCCTCGTCAGTCTGGAGTAGCCGGGGGACAGGGAAGTAGCTCACTTTTGCTGAGGCCCCTTGGGATGCCAGGGAAATGGCCGTAGAGTGGAAAGCATCTCACTGTCCTTCCCTAGCCTTTCACCCCCAGGGACCCTGATGACACCTCCCTGCTCAGAACATGCTGCTCTCTTCTGTGGCCTCCCTGGCTCTGGCTTATTCTTTCTTGAAAATCCTTCTTCATCTTCTCCTCAAATGTGGGGTCCTTGGACTCCCCTCCCCTCCAGGGGACCCCACTCAGACTCGAGGCATCTCATTCAGCAGTTCTTTCTTTTGCCCATTCTTTCCTCAGCACCTGCTGTGTCCTAGGTTTCACTTTTATAGAAGTGATTTTCAAGTGTGAGGAGGTGAGAGGGGCAGAAGAGAAACAAGAAAGCCAAGAACTGGGTGGGCAGAGAGAAAAGTGCAACAGTGAATGACTGGAAACCCTAAGTCTCTGTAAACTTTCATTAAAATTAATTTAAAAAGAAGAGAGAAGAAAAGAAAAGAAAGCCAAGAACTTTCCAGAATGGAAACCAGGAATCAGCTAGTGTAGGTGTGCAGCCGAGAGGTCCTGAGCTACTCTGTATCTACCTGGGGACCAGGCATCACCCACTTCCCACAGGCCTGCACAGTCTCCTGTGGGAACAGAGACGCCCCGGATTCAGACATGGTCTGTTCTTTTATTAAGATGTAAACAGGTCAGCTCACAAGTTTGTTCTCTCTAGGTTTGCTCCCTTTCCTATAGGTAACCTTAACTCTGAGTTTTACTCCAGAACTGACCCTGAACCCAGTGCCAGTGACAAAAAGGAAATACAACTGACAGCTAAGGAAGCAAAGGAGGATGGAGCCTCTGGGTGCAAACAGCCATCCCAACTGGACCCACCTGGGAAAACACTTTACAGTCCAGAGGGGAGCAAATGACAGGAAAATATCTTCTAACAGAACAAGAAGGCAAGCAGCTTTAACCCAAGACCACCAGTAAGGTGATAAAGTGTCCTCCCTTCCCCCCTTTACATCTACACCCCTGTTCAGCATGAAGAAGCCAGAGAGTCGGTATCCAATTCCCAAATCAGTAAGACAGTTGGTTTAATTACCATTGAAAAATGCTTGTCACTCCTCTGTAGGATCTGGTCCCCTCTGGACCCTCATTATTTCCTTCACCTGCTTCCCCCACCAACCAAACTGTGCAGCTCTGCAACTGCATCCTGGCCCATCCTCACCTTTCTGCCCCCAACCCTCACCTCCTTGTACCCCCAATATGTTTTTCCCAATTTAAAAAAAAAAGACGTAAACAGGTCAAAGACACACAGTCATTGTGGAATAAGGGAAATCATCAGCATGGTGCCAAAGGCATTCTGCCGAGTCATGGCTCCTACCTTCAGTTACAAGATTTGGAGAGGAAGAGAGTCACACCACATCGTAACTGGTGACACTTACAATCCTTCTTTGTTGCAGACAGGACTAGAGAAGCGGAAGAAAGACCATGATTGGGATTTGTGCACAACTGCAGGTTAAAAAGTTATGTTGTTGTTGTGGACCCTCAAGTCAGAACCAACCCACAGCTGACCCTCCTGCAGGTTTTCAGAGGCAGTTAATTGTGAGGAGATTGCCCATATTTTCCCCACAGAGCAGCTGGTGGCCTCGAACTGCTTGCCTTTGAGATTGAAGTGCAGCTTCTTGCCACTAGGCCACCAGAGCTCCCTTAAAAAGGTATACAGGAATTAAAAGATATACTGGGTCAGGGGTTTCTTGCTACAAAGTGGTTGGAACTATGATGACACATGGATTTCATGATGGATGTGCCCAGGCAAGTCTCTTCCTCTCTGCAAGCTCTGAAGGTAGACTGGCCTGTCCCAATAGATCTCAGGCTTGGGAGAACGGCCAGCCCCCTTTTTAGTGATATGGCCCCAGCTGGACTCTTCCCTGCCTCTTACGCTAGTCAAGAATACTTAGAACAGGTGGATGGATGGGCACCTTTTTTTTTTTTTACTTGCAGCAAATGGAAGAGAGACAGAGGCTAGTGCCTTGAAAAAAACACCTGTCTCAAAGAAGGGGGAAGCAGGAGTGGCATCCACTTTCTGAACAACAAGCCTCTGGAAACTATGAACTTTGAAAAACGACGATAGTTACAGAGAGGCTTTAGGTCTTTTGTTCATAGGGTCGCTATGAGTTGTGCTCAACTCAACGGTAATCAACAACGACAACAAAGAGAGATAATTCTGAGAGTCTTTGCAGGTTTGGTTAGGGGCTTGGGGAAGGAACTGAGGGAAGTATGAGCTCAGATATAGTTCCTAAGGAAACCAGAGGGAAAAAATCAGGAATCACAATAGCCACAAAGAGGTGGGTTCACAAGTAGCTGAATGCTGTATTCGAAAACAGGACAATAACAGAAGATTCTTTAACCCAACTACTCAGACATACTTAAGATGACAGTAAACATTGCTAGAGAGCTCTGGTGGCTGAGTGGTAAGGAGCTGCCCTGCCAAGCTAGGGGCACATGGTTCACGTCTACCAGGTGCCCTGAGGAAGAAAGATGGGCAGTCTCCTGCCTTGCACTTTATTCCCTCTGAAGATCCGCTGGAGGGTAAGCTATGAGTCCGTTTCAACTTGGCAGCACATAAAAAAAGGTGCCTATGCACGGTTCTTTAACCGGAATGCCCTGGCAATTTAAGACAATAGTAAAACTTGCGACCTGATTAGTTTATAAGCTTAGGATGATAATGAAAGACAGGTCCTAAGAGAGTAAATACAGCCTAAGACAGGTCCTTTAACCTAACTGATTAGCTAGCTAGGAGCCTTATTCAGGAACTTAGGGCCCGTAATCAAGTCACCCTGGGGTAAAACACAGAAAATAACTTGAAGAATGCACCATCAGCAAGAAACCTTGCTGACTACCACCTCAAATCTCAAACACTGGACATCTCTGCCAATATGTGGATAGACCTCTGCATCATGGAACCTTATCTGCTCCCTGGACATGCCCCACCCCTGACTCTATCGTGTTCCTTCCCGTGTTCCTTCCCCTCACCTGTTCCCTTTGGCTGAGCCCTTAGAAGGTGACTTGATCCTGAGAGAACAAAGCCATTTTTGAGGCATTTATCCTGCTCCTTTCTCTCAGAGCACCAATGTCTGAATAAAGTGCGTTTGGTAGATTCAATGCTCATCCACTCACACCACATTTTTCCAGTTACAAGCTCCTACTTATCTGGCACTTCTGGGAGGGAAAGGCAGGGTTAGTTTAGAAAAAGGAGGCATTACACAAATCAGGAGACACAAATAGCTAGGCTCCAAGATGGATTTGTCTGGTTTTGAGGCCAAGTCGTCATAGGACATGCACCCGGGACATGTGCTGTAGCTTTCTTCTTCCTGGATGCTTCCTTGGAAGGTCATTTAGGGGTCACTCCTTTTGCTGCCTCATACCTGGCACCTGAAAGTGCTTTCAGATAGCCCAAAACAAGACTGTTAGGAAAGAGAAGAGTGGTTAAGGTGGAACACCTGTGATGGCCCCAGGCCACCTGGGTAGGGTCTGTCCCTGGGCCTCACTTGTGGCTGGCGCCTTTGATCTGAACAGTCTCAGGGGAACAATAATTTGCTAGGAAAAAGGCATGAGGCATGGGGAAAGGATGGAACCCTAATGCACGCTTTTCTTGCTTTTGAACCATGTAGTGTTTCCTTATTCTATTCAAACAACTGCTTTTTGGTCTGTGGGTTTCCTTCCCAGGAACACAATTAAGTGTTCTGGGATTCCTATGCTTCTCAATGTTGTCCACAGTCCAATGTCTTTGCATAGTTAATAAAAACCACAAATTAACATCTTTCTGGTATTCTCTGCTGTCAGCCAAGATTCACCTGACATCGGCCATGACATCCTCTCCTGAATCCAGCTTGAATTTCTGAAAGTTCTTAGTCAATGTGCTGTTTCAGTCATTTTTAAGTAATCTTCAGCAATATGTTACTTGTTTGTGATATTAATGATATTGTTCAATAATCCTACTCAGTTGGATTATTATTTTTTTTTTAAATAATTGGAACAAACATGGATCTTTTTCAGTCACTTGTCCAGGTAGCCGTCAGGAAAAGTGTGCCAGGGTTGTATCCTTTCTCCATATCTATTCAGTCCATATGTGAGCAAACCATTTAAGAAACTGGACTTTATGAGGAAGAATGTGGCATTAGGATGAGACGTTATGACAATGACACAACTTGCCTTGCAGAAAATGAAGATTTGAAGCACTTACTGCTGAAGAACCAAGAATACAGATTACATCTCAACATCAAGGAAACAAAAGTCCTCAACCACTGGACCAATTGACAGCATTGCTATAGATGGAGAGAAGACTGAGGTCGGCAATGATTTCATTTTAATCAACATCCATGATAGAATAAAACAATAAAAAGATGTGTTAAGTTGATAACATCAAGGACTTCTTCAAAGTACTTTAAAGTGTGCCTGACCCAAGCCAGGGTGTTTTCAATCGCTTCCTAGGCATCTGAAAGTTGGATAATGAGTAAAGATGAACCGAAGGAGAATGATGTCTTTGAATAGTGGTGTTGGCTAGCAAAGAGTACTGAAGATACACGTACCACACACCGCCCAAGAACAAACAGGTCAGTCTCGAAGGAGGTACACCAGGATGGTTCTCAGAGGCAAAGATGGTGAAACTTCACCTCCCATGTGGTCAGGAGAGGACAGTCCTTGGAAAAAAGATGTCATGCTGGGGAAGGTGGGGGGTCAGAAAAAGAGAGGGAGACCCTCGAGTAAAAGAACTGACTGTGTAGGTGGGCCAGAATCAGGCCAGGTTCAAGTCTGTGGTTCGTAGAGTCTCTGTACACGGAAGTTGACTCAATGGCAGCTGACCAAAACAAGAACACGAAAAAGGAAAGCAGTTTAATTCAACACGCCACATAAAGAGAAAAGAAAGTAGGGGACAGGAAAGATAGTGATCTGAGCAGTATTGTGATCTCAGCCGTATTCTGATAAGCTTTTTCTTTCCTATTTATTCACTGTTAGAAACTACAGCTTAATTTTTTTTTTAAAGTCTTCTTTGAGAAGAGGTCGAAAGGTCTTCATGCACAGGATTTCTGTGGATAGGTAAATCCAAAGGGGTCTGGGAGAAACACCTTCCTGGCAGGTTGTTTATTAGGTTAATGAGCGTGACGCAGGTGTTAATAGCCACGCTGGAGGGAAAGGATTTTTTTTCAAATTCTGACGTCTACTGGGATGTTGGAGAAACCTTTTCAAACGGGTGCTTGAGCCATTTGAAAAATGTCAGAGAAAAGCTTGAGTGTTATTTCCCCCCCCCATTCTTTTTTTTTTAATATAAATACTAGTTTATTTCAGCCCGACTTTTTAAGATGGTATTTGGACTCCAAATGTGAGTTCAGCTCCAAAGGCGGTGCGTTTCCTGCTGATCATGAAAGCTGTGTTGGACTTTTGAGCAGAGCCCAGCTCTCCCGCTCGCTGCCTCTGGGCGTCTGACTCCGTGACCCTCCAGCCTTACATTTTTTCTTTTTAATTTTTTTTTAATTGGGAAAAACATATTGGGGGTAGAAGGAGGTGAGGGTTGGGG
>NW_006399876.1:7956138-7973486 GCF_000299155.1 Elephantulus edwardii
GGGCAGAGGGCCGAGGGAAGCCTGCCCCACCAGCCTTACATTTTATGGGAGGAGACCATGCGTCTCTCTCTGGAGGAACGACTGGTGGTTGGAGGGTACCGTGGAGTTGGAACCCACTCATAGCTGACTGGAAAGTGGGTTTTCAGAGGCAATTAATCACAGTGGAGGGGGACTGTCCATTTTTTTTTAAATATTTTTTTTCAATAATTTTAATGAACATTTACAGAGAATTTGGATTTCCATTCATTCATTGCTGCACTTCTCTCCCCGCCCAGCCCTCTCCCCCTGCCCGCTCCCCAGTTTGCTCCTTTCTTTCAAAAGTAAAAGAAAGACTCCCTCCCTGGTACACAATCCCCCCCAACCCTGGCTCCCCTCCACCGCCCCAAGTACATTCCACTATGCAACCTTAATTATGGTTATCACAAGAGTCCACAATTAAGGGACTGTTCATCTTTCTTCCACTGAGAAACTGGTGGATTTGAACCGTGTGTCTTTGGACTGACAGTGAAGCTCCTTACCACTAAACCACCAGAGGTCCCTTGAGTGGTAACAGAGCAGTGGAAAGAGAAGAAAACCCTAATGAGTTGCTGCAACAATGGGTTTACGCAGGGCGGGGTCTGTGAGGTCACTATGATCAGAAGCTGCCTGAAAGGCACTGCCTCTGGTTTAAATCCAATTTCATACAGACTCTTCCTGAGGGCAAAGCCAGGAAGGTCAAAATGTCTGAGTCTAAACAGTTAAGAATCCACCACAGAATTCCATGTGAGCCATGTGCTTCAGATGTGAAGTTCTGATAGTGACAAACCCAAAGTCCCAGCCACCAGAGAGACCTGTCCCACCCATCTGTCCCTACTCACCTCCCTACAACCGCCTAAGAGCTCGGCTTTCGGGACTTCAGCCTGACTCACAGGAGCCCTCTTTTCCACCCTCCTACACTAAAAGGGCATTACTCCTTTGAAAATATTATCAAAGAAATGTTTGTTTTCTGTTGCTCTCTTGCCTGTTGCACAGCCTTAAAGGTTACAGGCAAGAAAATCTGGAGCAGTCAGTCTAGGGAGTGCCGGTGGCCTGCTGTGTAGGAGTGGTGTTTCTAATCCGAAGGCTGAGCTTTCCTGCCTGTTTGAACTCCGCAGCGGAGGCTCCACAGAATCAGCAGGGGAGATAAGATATGGGGGGAAGGGGCGCGTGGAGTTACAAGGTAGACACACTCTGGAAGAGTAACAGGGTCAAGAACCACACAGTGTGTTCGCCAAGGCCATCCCCTGTAACGAGGAGATTCAGCCCAGAGCCGGGAGGACGAACGAGTTCAGGAAGAAAGAGGGGCCCTCTCCTCCTGAGCGGTTTATTTACAGACTTGGAAACTCAAAGGAGGATCAAGTATGTTTTGGAACCTGCAGTGAGTTAAAGGAGAGACAGGCCTGTAAAACCAATGGCTTCCTGATGAATATGCTCTTCAGAACAATCAACTATTATTCAAGACCCAAAGTGAAGCACTTGCCCCCACAAAGCTCAGAAAGGGAAGGGGCGGGAAGGGGGCTGGGGGAAGAAGGATTGAAAGAGGCACCCGGGAGGAAGAGGGAAGAGTGCTGCCGCCTGGAGGGCACTGCCCTGAGAGTGTTTGAACAGCTGAATGAACACTCAATGGTTCAGTGAACTTTTCACTCAAAGTGCCTAAAACCCTAAGAGCGACTGTCTGTGGCACACAGCGTTGGCATCGACTTGAGTTCAGTTTTGGTCTGATCCCAGACTCTTAGGGCTGAGCCCAGCAATCTCTTCTGTCTTCACAAAACCCCAGACAGTTCCTCTCATTGTGTAAGTCTGGGTACTTCTTCTCTGGGTCTGTCTCTGAGCATTGACCCACATCAGAACTGCCTGGAAGGTCTCAAACTCTCAGTGCAACAGTGGGGTCCTACTTCCCCAGAGACAGACTTATGTGGGCAATGTGGTTCATAGATGCAGCTGGAGATTCTAATTTGCAGTTTAGGAAGACCTCTGAGTTGATGTTATATATTCGCTATGGGAACTGACCCATAGCTGATCCTCCAGCAGGTTTTCAGAGGCAGTAAATCACACCAGATGCGATTGCCCATCTTTCTCCCTCAGAACAGCTGGTGGATTTGAACTGCTTGCCTTCAGGTTGGCAGCACAGCTCCCTACCACTGCATGTAAGACTATGGGGAGCAGAAGTCTTTTCCTGTCACCAACCCAAGGTCCCAAGGAGACTCCGAGCCTATTAGTGTGGAATTTGGCTGAGAAATGCTGTTGCGGTCACATGGGACCCACATCCAGGCTTCTTACCAGTAGCTGTCTCTGCCTTTGAAGGGACTTTGTCCTCCTGGGGAACTCATTCTCAGGCTAAGAAAAATCTGGGTGGAAAAGTTTGTTTTTGAAATCATGTTGGTTTTGTGTTTACTGTCCAAACCCATACTTTGTCTACGTTCTTGTTCTCCTCAGTCTTTGTTCCCATCCTGGTGGTACCGATGTGTGAATCAGCGGAACCTGAGCTGAACCACTTACTGTGTTTCCAATTCAGCAGCTCACAGAGACAGCCTAGAGCTAGTCACCTCATTACGGTCCCTGTCATATGGTCAGCCCTAGTTTGGGGACTTGCTTTGTCATAGGGGCATAGGGACCCATGACATACATGTAGAGCTCAGTATGAGAGATAAGATTTGGGTAAGAAGTCAGGAGACTCCATGGACTCTGGTGCTAAGAGTTTACTGTTCAAAATGCCTTCCCTAGGTGAGCTCTGGCGGCCTACTGGCAAGAAGCTGCACTGCAATCCCAGAGGTGTATGGTTCGAATCTACCAGATCCTCTGCTGGAGAAGGAGGGACAATCTCCTCCTGTTACAGTCAGATCCGATTTGACAGTAGATGCACAAAAAAATTTAATAATAAAAATTTAAAAAAAAAAGCCTTCCCTAGCCATTGCCTGACTGCCATGTGGATAGGCCGGAATGTGCGGAAAGGATGTGTTAACCTATCCACCAGAGGATTTGCTAGTTTCACCATTAAATTGCGTGGGTACAGCAGCAGAATGAGCACCTCAAAACCAGCAAAGGAGGGGAGCTCTGGTGGCCTACTGGCAAGAAGCTGCACTGCAATCCCAGAGGTGCACGGTTCAAATCCACCAGATGCTCTGCCGGGAAAGGAGGGACAATCTCCTCCTGTACCAGTCAGATCCGATTTGACAGTACACACACACACACACAATAATAAAATACAACAACAACAACAACCCAGCAAAGGAGACACAGGCATGCAGACTGCGTTCTTTGGGGCCAGAGATTCGGGTGCCAGCTAGACCTAGAGCAGCAGGAGCAGCAGCAGCAGCAGGCCGAAGCAGAGGACCAGACCAAGATGGACACGGAGCTGACCTTGGAACTGCTACCCCTCACAAACCAGAGCTAAGAGGCTTTGCCCAAGTTTGCTGGACAACTGAGGGATGGGGGTGGGGAGCCATAATGGGCAGAACTGAGAGCTGTGTAACATAGGTCTAAAGCCATGAGGTTCAAGGCTGAGGCCAACCTGCAGACACATCTCAGAAGCTGTCTGGACTATATTCTGTTACTAAAATCGGGAGATGAATTGCACTGGGAAAGTCAGCTGTGAGGGACCTCTCAAGAGTACTGAGTACTGAAGTGAAACGACATCAGTCTGGAGACTAAGGTGCATTTGATCCAGGGTATAGTCTTTGCAATTATGTGATATGCATCGGAGAGTTGGACAGTGAATAGGGATGATAGAAAGAGAATTGATGCCTTTGAGCTGTGGTGCTGGAGAAGAGTGTTGAATATACCATGGACTGCTCGGAGAATAAACAGGTTTACCCTGGAGAGGGTGAAGCCAGAGTGCTCCTTGGAGTTAAGGATTCTGAAGCTTCATCTGACATACTTTGGACATGTTGCAAGGAGGGACTGGTCCTTGGAGAGGGACATCATGTTTGGGAGAGTGGAGGGACAGCGAAGGAGAGGAAGACCCTCGATGAGATCGATCAATTCTGTGAGTGGAGTGGTGGGAATGAGTGTGTTTGAGACGGTGAGGTTGGAACAGGATAGAGCGGCATTTAGGGCTCTTATACACAGGGTTGCTATGAGTTGCAAGCGACTCGATGGCACATAACAACACAACACAACAGCAATCTGGATTATAGCCTTTTGACTTCCCCAGTATGATTCTGTGTGGTCTGTGAGCTATTGCACTGGATTTTGGACCCAGTAGAATAGTGAGACTGTGCTGAGTAGAAGGTGATGCAGCAGCATGGGGCACACGTCTCGTCTCAACACATGGGAACTGGTTTTGTGTTGTTGATGTTGACTGCTGAAGGGGACAGTTCCCCATTGTGGAGTTGGTGAAGATCAGATATGGCCGCCCCCACGTGGCCCTTGCAGAGACATTCTGGATGAGTAATAGGAATAGTAATCCTAAGACGTGTCCACCAAGCCCAACCCTTCTATGAGGAAATTTAGCACCTAGAGGAGAGGCCTCAACCCAGTTCACACAGCTTTACCTTTGCTGCATAAAGCTGAGGGAGAGAGTCTTTGGACTTGTGTGTGGATAAAATGTGAGCCCCTGTGCTTGCTTTGGCAGCACATACACTAAAATTGGAACGATACAGAGAAGATTAGCATGGCCCCTGCGCAAGGATGACACGCAAATTCATGAAGCATTCCATATTTTTCTAAAAAAAAAAAAAAAAAAGTGAGGCCCTGGGGAAATAGCAGAGCTAGTGTCCTCTCCACCATCATGATGTTCTCAGTATAGCACCAAAGCTCCCAGTATGAGTTCAACGAGTGGAGTGTTCAACAGATTAAATGTGTTTGATTGGAGAAATGGGGGTTTTAGTAATTGTTTCCCTTTTAAAATAGCTGCATTCCTGGATTGAGGTTTTGCCAGTTAGGTGAGGCTAAGGACAAAGAGACAAGGAAGTTGGAGAAACAAACTATTTACACAAGCCGCCCAGAAAAGAAAGCAAAAATCAAAACCACTGCCTCTTAGTTAGAGTTAATGTGACTCATAGCGATCCTGGGTGTGATATAATTGTCCCAGGAAGATTCCAAGGTTGTAGTAAATATTTTCACCACTGATTATGAGAACTCCCTGAGGCTGAAAAGCTTTATGGAAGTAGAATGTCTCATCTTTATCCTTGATTAGCGGTCCAGTGTTCAACCCACTGTGTCACCAAAGCTCATTCCAAGAAGGAAAGCCTAATATTCTTTCTCAACAAGCAATTTCACTGCAGTCCCAGAGGCATACGGTTCAAATACACCAGATGCTCTGCTGGAGAAGGAGGGACAATCTCCTCCTGTACCAGTCAGATCCAATTTGACGGTACACACACACAAAATAGTAAAATAAAATAAAAAACCCCAAACACCCCCAAAAACAAGCAATTTGTTAATACATTCTCATAAATTTTCAGTCTTTCCATCTCTCTAGAATTAGGTTATGCTTCTCTGTGCCCTTCCTTATTTGATATTATATTTCTAGGTCTTTATTATCTTCCTCTTTTCAATGGTAACAAGAAATACGGGATTCCCTTGGGTATCCTTAATAATTCCTGTTTGGTAAAGGCATGCTCAGATTGCAGTATAGATCTCAACTAAGCCTTCAGGCACTTCTATGTCTTTCATGTTTTTGGAGATAAGGAAAATGAGCTCAGAGAGGTGAAGGTATTGGCCCAAGGTCACACAGAAATACATCCCAGAGCATCACCACCACTGGTAGCTGCTAAAACAGTCACCTAACCCCGAGTGACATAAGGGTTTCTCCTTTCTGCCCTTCGCCAACGCTTTCCTTCTGACCTCATCTCCATCCACTACAACGTACTTGTGTCTAGCTGGATCCCTGAAGCCCCTGTCATCTGCTATGCTTGCGGTTTTGGGAGACACGTGCTACTCGGGTGAATGAATCTCACGTCCCCACCCCCGCCGGCAGCCAATCACAGTACACGGCAGCCAAACCACTTCCGCCTATTGCGGGATTGTGGCCGAAGCCGGGCAGCCCACGTGGGCCTCTGGAGACAACGGAGTAGGCGTTGGCGCGCCGGGGGCGGGCTCTCTTGGCCTCGCCACCAATCCGAGGGCTCACTGAGGACGCTTAGGGGCGGGGCCATCGCGGGGCGCCAAGGCTTAAATATGACCGGCAGGCGGCGTGGGGGCAGAGTCTTGGACGGGGGAGCGGTGAGCGACAGGGAGCCCTGCCAAATCACAAGAGGGGTTGGGCTGCTTGAGCCAATCGGAAGTCCGAGAGGCGGGGCCGGCACTCCAGCAAGTTCGGTTGCGCGGAGGCCGCAGCTGTTCCCTGTCAGTGGAGGCAGCGGTGGTTGCGGCAGCGGCGACGACCTGCGGCGGCGACGAGGAGGAGGTGAGTGCTGGCGGCGCTCCTCATGTCCCTCTCCCCGCGGCGGGCCGGAGCGGCAGGTCCTGTGCGCCGGCGCCGCTGCGGGGACGCTTATGTAAGGGTCTCGCGCGCAACACCGGCGCGAGCTCCACGAGTGGCGGCGCGGGGAGACGGCGGCGGCGGGCGGTGCGCGACGCGACGTGACGCGCGGCACCGCCCCTCCCCCGCGGGCCCCGCCCCCTCGGGGGACCCCTGCCCCGCCCCCGGCCGCGAGCATCCCCGCCGCCCCGCGTTGTGCGCCGGCCCATTTTGCAGACAGAGACACGGAGTCTGGAGCCCTCACCCGCTTCGAGCACCCTGGTTGCAGCTCAGCGCTGCGGTGGAAGGAGAGGGTGTTCCTTTTCTAGATGGTCCCCCCCCCAGGGACGCCCCCAGCCCTCCAGGCTCCAGTGTGCATGCTGGAGGCGCGTGGACACTGGGACTCCCCCAGGACTGTTGCTGGGTGGAGGCTGGGCTGCTGTCAGTCCTGCTGTGCCAGCCGTGGGGGGCTGGCAGGCCCTTGGGGCCCTGCCATGTTGGCAACTCCCCGTGCATCACCCAGGTGGACTTGGACAAGTTGTTTGACCCCTGGGGAGGCATTGCCTCATCCTCCTGGGGTCAGAGCTTCGGGGGCCGCCACCTTCGGAATTCTTAAAATTTCTGATTATTTCATCACTTGGAGGTAGAGGCAGGCTTAACCTCCCCATTGTGCAGCTGGGAAAACAGGCTCAGGGAAGCGTGGCTGCTCGCCAGTCACAACATGTCCTTTCCCTGTTGCTCCCTCACCCACTGCCACCAAGCGCCTGAGATTTCCCCTGTCGCCTTTCCCCCGAGTGATGCAAATACGTGCGCAGGAGCCCAGTTTGTACTCCCGTTTGCAGAACAGCTTTTATTCGCTCTGGGTCATGTTCTTCGCTCGGGGTCACAGTCTTTAGGACACCTCTCCGGGTCCTGAACCCTCCCTGGCCTGAGCGCTGCGCGTGTGTGCTCAATCTTGCCCTGGGGCTGCTCGCTGACAGCTCCTGGGAGAGGCACTGAAAACCCCAGCACCTTAAGCTTGGACTCAGCTTGCTGGAAGACATTTGTTTGGTGGAGTAAGGCCGGTGGAAGGGGCCTCCAGTCAAGAGCAGACCACAAGCTGAAGCCTGGGAGTCGAGATCCTCTGAGGGAGGAGGGGAAAGGTCTAGGCCCGTTCCTGTGGAGGATCAGAGGTTGGATTTGAGCAAGGAAGGTGAACAGGCACACCTCACAGATCTTCCTGGTTCAGTTCCAGACCCTTCCAGTAAAGTACATGGTACAGTGAAGTGAGTCACACGAAGTTTGTGGTTTACACGTGTTTCCAGTCTATTGAGAGGCGTCCTTGTGACATATGGTGCTGGTAAGTTGAAGATCAGTGGTTTGAATCCACCAGCCTTCCGTGGAGATCTGTTGAAGCAGACTGCTCCTGTTAAGATTTACAACCTGAAGGAGGGTTGTCTTGGGACAGAATTGCCTTGAGGAAGTGGGCTTGGCTGCTATGCTGAAAGCACTGGGACCATAAAGGCTTATAAATTGCATCTCTGACCAAAAGGTTTGAATATACGTACATGAATGGCTCTCCCTGACAAAGATGGAACAGGCAGCTCCTGGCAAGATTTCTGGCCTTGGAAGCCCAGTGGAGGATCTCCAAGGGTCAGAATGGACCCTGCGGCAGCAGCTTGGCTTTGGTTTTTATTAGGCTGTGTAATCTCACTCATTGCTGTTGAGTCAGGGCTGACTCATAGCTGAATTCCAGCCGCCTTTCAGTGCTTGTAAATTACACGGGAGGAGATTGCCCATTTTCCTCCCCAGAAGGTGCTGGGGGATTTGAACTGCCAGAGAAGGTGCTGGGTTAGCTGCGCAGCTCTCCAGGGACTAGGCCACAAGGACTCAGTGTGCAGTTGGCGTGCGGAAAAAGTTTGAAATACTGTGAGTGCCCTAAATGGGACACAGCCTTCAAGAGAGGACACGCTGTTGGAAAAATGGCGCCAGTAGACTTGATCAACGCCGGGTTGCCACAGACCCCCAATTTGTAAAAATGCAGTGTCTGTAAAGTGCAGTGAGGTGAAACATGCCTGTTATAGGGAGCTGTGTGTAAGCGGCCGTTGTGGAGAGGTGAGTTTAAGGCAGCTAGAGTGAGGAAGCTGAGGAAAGTGGAGCAAAACACGGCAGTCAGGTGCAGGTGGCTCGATCGACCCATTGGTTCCAGCAGACAGACCCTCGGGAGTGAGAAAGAAGATCCCAGGTTTGTTGCAGGGTAGAGGGCAAGATGCAGAGATACCTTGGAGGAGTCCACTTGGATCCAGGGTGGCCTGGAACTTACCTGGCTGGGCTCTGAAGCCTTGGTGCCTGATATGGGCCTAATCTCTTGTATTCTAGAAGCTCCTTAAGGTCAGGCATGCTTTATTTCTTCATGGTCACCCTGCCCTGCAGGAAGAGACTTGGCTCACTGGATTTGTTCCGTATCTGTTTGTTAATTTGACTTCAGCCACCTTCCAGAGAATTCCACAATGCCCTTTTCTCACCTCTCATCTCTTTGTCTCCCTTTTCTGACACCTGCTCCAGCCAGGGTCTCACCTGCAGAATCGCCTCCTGCCATGTCCTCCTTGAGGTAGCCCATGGGAGCCCTCCCACCTTTGCTGGGCCTGTGCTCCAGGCTGTGTCCTCCTCTTCTGTCCTGCTGCCTGGCATCTGCCTGTCCTGTGTGCTGCCTGTGGTCATGATCTCTCACATCAGACCTGAGTGTCTCATTCCAGGTTACCGTCAGCCGTGTCCCTTACACTGTGTCCTCACGGCCCTAGCACAGAGCTGAGAACAAGTTGTTAGGTGTCCTTCCCTCGGCTCCAACTTCTATGCAACCGGAGGGAACCCTGCCTGGTCCTGTGCCATTCTCAGTCTCTGCTCTGCTTAAGCCCATTGCTGCAGCTACTGCCCTGTCATCACTTGGGGGCCCTTCCTCTTTTTCATAGACCCTCTATGTTCCCCCCATTCCCCCAGGAGCAAGTGGCTTATTAAAGGTTTGGAGCAGATTAGTAGTAAGTGGCTTAAATTGGAAACCAGTGAGAAGGGGAGAGTGGCGTTTGGGGAAACTGGGGGCCACAGACACGTCCAGCATGATAGTGAATTGTCAGTGTGTCTGTGTTTCTGGAGGAAGCCCTGGCAGGGGCTGAGCCTGGTGCCACGGATACCGAGGCTTCTCAGGCCTGGCTGCCTCCCAGGAGCACCTTGCTCGATTCTGTGCAGCCCTCTCCACCTCAGGCTACTTTCTCACCCAGAAACCACCTTCCTGGAAGAGAACCCTCACCTGAGATGGACTGGTCAGCCGTTGCTTCTCTCTTAGCTCATCATAGCTGTGGACACTGTGCTAGCTTTGCCAAGGAGGTAGGGCCTGGTAGGGGGATGATGAAAAGAAGAAACCATTTCCTCTTAATCTATTGAAAGAAGAGCCGGTCCCAGCTTGGCCTTTAGGACTTTCTGCTAAGACCCAAGGCCCACCTGCTGCCCCAGGTCCAGGCTCCAGCTCTCCCCTGAGACTATTTGCTGTCCTCCTCACTTATGTCTCAGTGTCCGTCATCCACACGCATCCCTGGTGACCCTGTTTCTTTCTTTCTTTTTTTTTTTTTAAACTCCAAGAAGCTTTATTAAGGGAGCTTGCAGGCAGGACTCCTTGGTCAGGAAACAGAGAGACCAGGGGAAAACCGCACCCTAAGGTAGGTTAATGTCCTGTTCCAGTCATTTTTGGCATAATCTTTAGCAGAATATTGCTTGCATGTGATATTAATGATATTGTTCCATAATTTCCACACTCTGTCGGACCACCTTTCTTTGAAATGGGAACAAATAGAGATATCTTCCAGTCAATTGGCCAGTTGGTCCACATTTCTTGGCACAACTTGGTGAGTGCATCTAGGGCAGCATCTGTTAGTTGAAATATGTCAATTGGTATACCATCACTTCCTGGGGCCTTATTTTTAGCCAATTCTTTCGAAGCAGTTTGAACTTCTTCCTTCATCACCACAGGCTCTTGCTCATATGTTTCATGAAATTCTTCTGTGTCTGCCAATTTTTTTTTGGTGTAATGACTATACTCTTTCCATCTTCTTTTATTTTATTTTATTTTTGTGTGCATGTACCGTCAAATCAGGTCTGACTGGTACAGGAGGAGATTGTCCCTCTTTCCCCGGCAGAGCATCTGGTGGATTCGAACCATGCACCTCTGGGATTGTAGTTGCAGCTCCTTACCACTAGGCCACCAGAGCTCCCCTTCCATCTTCTTTTGATATCTCCTGGATCATTTCATATTCTGCACAAAGCATCCTTAAGTATTGCAACTTGAGGCTTGAATTTCTTCTTCAGTTCCTTGAGCTTAAGAAATTCTGAGCAAGTTTGGCCCCTTTGATTATCTGACTCCAGCTCTTTGCACATTTCATTATAATACTTTGTCTTCCCACACTGCCTTTTGAAATCTACTGTTCAGCTCCTTAGTGTCTTGATTTCTTCCCTCTGCCTTGGCTTCTTGGTGCTCTGATACATGCCATGGTCTTTGCAATCCCTTGCTATCCATAAGAAAGCTTGACAATAACTAGGGATAATAGGAGAATTGATGCCTTTGAGCTGTGGTGTTGGAGAAGAGTATTGACTATACCATTGACTGCTAAGAGAACAAACAGGTTTGTCCTGGAGAGGGTAAAGCCAGGCTGCTCCGTGGAGCAAAAGCTTCATCTGACATACTTTGGACATGTTACAATGAGGGACAGGTCCTTGGAGAGGGACATCATGCTTGGGAGGGTGGAGGGACAGCACAGGAGAGGAAGACCCTCTATGAGATGGATTGATTCAGTGACTGGGGTAATGGTGGTAGGTGTGTCAGAGACAGAGATTGGCTCAGAATACAGCAGGGTTTAGGGCTGTTGTACATAGGGTCACTGTGAGTCACAGGTGACTCAAGGGCACATAACAACAAAACAACAAGGTGAGTTGGGCAGGTGTTTATAGTAGGGTCTTTAGGGAGGGACACTCCATTGTCTTAGTGGTCAGTCATTGTGGTCAGTCCCTTTGTTGACATGTTGATATTCCTTGAATCCTTTGGTCTCCCTTTAACCTTGGTTCCAGCCTGACACTTAACTGCTGTGGGGGTAGTTAGGATGACTGTAAGGTCTGTCTTAGCATAGTTGAAGAGGTTTGTGTGCACACCATGAGGACAGCGTCTCCCGGGGCGACTTCAATTGTTGGGTCTCGACCTTCAGGCGAGGGTCTGGGTATGCAGTGGTCTGAGTGTTCCCAGAGTAATTGCCTAATGAGGGAGAGATGAGGAAGATATGGAAGATATGTTGCTAAAAGAGGGGTTCAGTGGGTCGGTTATGGTTCAGCAGAAATGGTTGGCCGTACATCAGTTCGAAGGGGCTTAGAAAGGATGATGAGGTGACCCTGTTTCTGCAGAGCCCTTCCTTCGCCTCATCCTGTCACAATCAAATTAGTCCTCCAGACTCCGTGAGGCCCTCACTTGTTTAATTTAATTGAATGTGAGCTTTCTCTATTGTTAATGAGGATAAGAACCAATCTTTTCTTAAGGAAAAGGGTCATGGTGATGCACTGGATTGAGTACTGGGCTGCTAACCAACGGCCTCGCTGTCTGAATTCACAAACGGCTCCAAGGGGAAAAGATGGGATATGCTCCCCAGACAACTTACAGCTGTAGAGACCCTGGGACGGAGACCCTGGGACGGAGGGAGACCCTGGGACGGGGCTGCTGTGAGTCACAGTGGCTTTGACTGCAGGGGTTCGGCTTATTGAAGGACCCCCTGTGGTGCACTGGTCAGAAACAGTGATGGTTTAACTCCCCCTCCCGCTCTGTGGGAGCCAAGACCTGGGAGTCAGCCCCGTAAGATGATAGCTAGCTCGGGAACAGTGCTGCTCTGGGAGGGAGCACAGCGATCACATGGGCTGGTGGGACTTCGTGGCACACAGCAACCATCTCGCCGAGCTCTCACCGTGTGGTGTGTCAGGGACCTTGCTAAGCCCCTTCTGTATAACTTTTTTTGGTCATCTGTCACAGCAGCCCTTTAACTCAAGTCATCTTGAATCTGATTTTGCAAATGAGCCTCAGAGAGGTGAGAAAATCTGTCCAGAGCTAGAAAAAGGCATTACCAGGGCTTGAAGAACAAACAGTATATCTTGGAAAAGGTGCAGCCGGAGTGGAGTGCTCCTTGGAGGCAAAGATGATGAAACTTTGCTATGAGGGGCTGTTTCTTGCAGAGGCCATGAGGCTTGAGAAGGTGGAGGGGCTGGGAAGAGGAGGCCCCTCAGCCGGATGGACTGACAGTGATTAGAGCAATGGCCTTGACCATGTGAGAGACTGTGAGGACTAAGATGGGGCTAGGATTGCTATGAGTCATACTCAGCTGATGGCGGCTAACAAAAACAATAGGACTTGAAGTTGTGCTGACAGCCCAGAGGCAGCCAGTTCGAATCTGCCGGCTGCTCCACATGAGAAAGGTGGGGATTCTCCCTTGCTGAGCATTGTACAGCCTCTTAAAACACACTGGAAACTCAGCTGAGCTGGTTCAGACTCAGTGGCACACAACAATAGGAGCTGTCCGGCAGTTAGGCCCAGAGCCTCTTCCAGACGCCTGTGGGCTATCTGGATTTTCCCTCTTAGCTAGCCCCCAGCAGTTTGCTTCCAGGTGTTTCGGGGACAGAACCAGTGTCTTTTGATGTTGGGGTTGTGCAAGGTCTGTGCTTAGTTAAATATATTGCAGAGTTAAATGTCCCAGATTTGACGTTGAGATGGTCCAGGTGGCCCCAGTTCCCTTCTGAGGATCCAGTAATCAAGGCAGCTTGCTGGCCTGGCTCTGTGCCCTTATTTACTGACCAGCGGTTAGGACTTACCTGTAGGTGTGGTCTTTCAAAAACAAATGGGCTGTAACTCAGGTAACAAAAGTGCTGGTTGGCTGTAGACAGTGGGTTGTGGGGCCTTAACACCCAGAAGTATGTAGGGTTTGAGGAAATGGTTGGGGAGTAGGAGAGCTGTCAGCTCTCAGGTTCCATCAGACAGTCTGTGACAGGAGATGGGAACCAAAGTTCCCTGGAGAGGCTGCTAAAGGTTAGAGGACTCTGAGGGAGTGACCCCCTGGACTCTGAGGGAGGGACCCCCTGGGCTCTGCGGGAGTGACCCCCGGGCTCTGAGGGAGTGACCCCCTGGCCTCTGATGAGTGACCCCCTGGGTTCTGAGGGAATGACCCCCTGGGTTCTGAGGGAATGACCCCCTGGGTTCTGAGGGAATGACCCTCTGGGTTCTGAGGGAGTGACACTCTGGGCTCTGAGGGAGTGACCCCCTGGCCTCTGATGAGTGACCCCCTGGCCTCTGATGAGTGACCCCCTGGGTTCTGAGGGAATGACCCTCTGGGTTCTGAGGGAGTGACCCTGGGCTTTCAAGGAGTGACCCTGGATTCTGAGGGAATGACCTCCCCAGCTCTGGGGGAATGGGTCTGGGGTCTGACGGAGTGACTCCTAGGCTCTGAGGAAGTGGGCCTGCGTTCTGATGGAGTGACCTCAGGCTTTGAGGGAGTGACCCCAGAACTCAGAGTGGTCCAGGCTGATTGGAAGTGAAGCAAAAGGGAAAAGGAAGTCTCAGAACAAGTGTTAGAAATTCTCCTTTGGTGTAATGGGTGCCAGAAAGTAGATTTAAGTAAGTGCTTATTGCTAACGTCTGTTGCATCCCTGACACCCCATTATACTCAGGGAGGGTCACCCTGCCAGCCTCTCCTGTCCCATTTTATAGATGAGGAAACAGGCTTTTAATGGTCATGACAGCTGGTGGAGCCCGAAGTGACTGCCCCAGGCGCGCCCTGCGTGGGGTTTCGAGTCCTGAGCTGTTGGCACTGTGCGGCTCTGGGGGGGCTGCCTGGGGAGACGAAAATAATGCCGCTTTCCCCTCTTACTTTAGGTATCGTCTGCCTTCTGGAACACGAAGCTAAGCTGACCACTCACGCAGGGTAAGTGCTGTGGCCTGGATCCAGGTGGTGGGGACAGTGGGAGACTTCAGGACCAGCTCGGGGTTCACACTCCCTGCAGGCTGGGCCTCAGGCTGAAAAATCAAAAGACCATGTTCTGATCGTTGGTGGCGGTGCCTGGTCGCTCTTGTTCTTGTGTTTCTCCGAGTTTTCAAAGGAAAGCGAAGTCTGGCTCCGTGTTGGCCCCGGTGGGCAGCTGGCCATCCTCAGTAGGAGGTCCCCATTAGAAGGTGCGGCCTGGAGGGGGCTCTGAGGTCTCAGCAGCTCCAGGAAGCACCTCTCAGGCAGGGACAGGGTGGCTTCTTGCAAGTCAAGGTCAAGGCCAGGCTCTGAGCTGTGAGGGAGGAAGCTTGAGCCTGGGGGACCGGAGGTCCTAGGAATGCTTGACGGTTACTTGAGAGTAACCATCAGCCCTGAGGGTCACCAGGCCCAGGGCGCAGGAGGAACTGTCCCCTCTGCCTCCTTGTGGTGCCCAAGCTGTGCTGTCTGTGATGCTGTCTGTTGCTGAAACATTTCCCTTAGCACAGGTTCCCCGGACTGGCTGCTGGGAGACAGATTTGTCACCTCAGCCTAAGTTCCAAGGCTCCCTGGGCCGGCCATCATCCCTCTGGGGTTAAAAACACCGCAAAACCAAATAGGCTGCTCTTAAGTCTATTCCGATTATGCAGAGCAGAGCTGCTCCCTGGGGTCTTGAAGGCAGGACACCCAGGTGCCTCTGGCTGTGTTTGAACCATTAGCCTCTCAGTGTCCGTGTCAGCCCAGGGCCTGTTTCAGCAGGATGTGGTTCTTATCGCCTCTGACGGGTCATAGCTGGGCATGACCCCACCATGTTTCAGATGCTAGTCTGCAGTTGAACTGCTGCCTCTGTTTGGTGGGTGCCTTGGGGACTTGGTGACTCGGATGACTGTGTGTCCCCAAAGCTCTGGGTTGAGTTTTTGGAGTGGTGATGCCTCTGTTCAAGGATTTATCGTGGTTTTGTCCTCTGAGTAGAGATGCTCCTCAATGCGTCGTCTCTTGGTGTCAGCAGGGTGACCCTTTCTGTGCTCTGGACCGAGTTTGCTTAGAAAACGTGACAAAGCGGAAGGAAGTGGACGGCAGAGCAAAGCCCAGAGTCGTGCCCCTGTAGGACAGAGAGCTGCCTGTGGGTTTTCCAAGGCTGTAAATTTTTTAAAATGTATTTTTAAAAACATTTTTTTATTATTGATTTCAATGAAAATTTACAGAGACTTTGGATTTAAATTCATTCATTGCTGTACTTTTCTCCTTGCCCACCACTCCCCCCAGTACACTCTTCTCTTAGAAAAATAAAAGAAATTCTTTCATTGTTTACTATCCCTCCTCCCAGGTCCACTCCACTATGCAGCCTTTGCTCTGGACTGCTGTGATGACAAAAATACCCAATCACATATCCTTTTTAGACAGTTTTCTCCCTCATCTGTTTCAATGCAGTATACATTATTTATCCCATCTTTCTCAGTCTCCCCCAACCCTGTTGTCAGTCCTGTTTTACAACAGTGGCACTATGCAGTATTTGTCCTTTTGTGACTGACATATTTCACTCAGCATAATGTCCTCCAGCGTCACCCATTTTGAATAATATTGCATGAATTCCTTGTTTTTCAATGCAGCATAGTATTCCATTGTGTGACTATACCACAGCTTCTCTATCCATTTGTTTGTTGATGGGCACTTAGGTTGTTTCCAACTCCTTGCTACTATGAACAAAGCCAGGATAAACATGGATGTGTGTATTGGGGTATATTTCCAGTAGTGGAATTGCTGGGTCAAACAGTATCTCTATTTGCAACTTTTTGAGAAAGCACCATACTGCCTTCCACAGTGGTTGCACCATTTTACACTCCCACCAACAGTGAACAAGGGTTCCAGTTTCTCCACAACCTTGCCAGCATTTGTTGCTTGCTGTTTTGTTAAATTTTGCTGTTCTTACTGGAGTGAGATAATATCTTAGTTGTTTTGATTAGCATCTCTCGTAGAGCTAGGGATTTTGAACATTTCTTCATGTGCTTGTTGGCCATATGCATGTCTTCTTTGGTGAAGTGTCTGTTCATATCCTGTGCCCATTTTTCTATTGGGTTATTTACTTTTGTCTTGTTGTGGTGCTCAAGTATTTTATAAATTCTAGATGTAAGTCCCTTATCTGACATGTCATTACCAAATATTTTTTCCCAGTCTGTGGCTTCCCTTTTTACCCTGTTTAAGTTTTTAGATGTGCATAGGGATTTGATTTTTAGAATGTCCCATTCATCTATTTTATCCTTTCTTGGTTATAGATCAAGGCTGTAAATCTTAATGAGAGCAGACGGCCCAGCTTTCTCTTGGGTGGCACTCGTCAGGTTTGAACTGCAGACCATATGGTTGGCAGCCCAACACTTGACTCACTTCACTACCAGAAGCTCTCCTTTAAGACGGATAATCCTTCCTCCTCCTGCCATCCGGTTGATTGGGGCTCCTGGCGATTCTTCCTCAGGTTTCTGAGATGGACTGAGGGGGTGAACCCCACCCTGCAGAGTTGACTCTCAGGCTTCGCTGTTGCTCTGGGCTTATTCTCAGTTGAGAAGGCTGAATTTTATTTCTCTTTTGTCCCAGCAAGAGTTGGGGCAGGGAGTTGGGGACAGTTCCTCCGAGCCCCTCATCTTTGGAGGGGAAGAAGCTGAGGCTGAGGGGACTGCTGAGAAGAATCCAGATCCCGAGCTTCCAGTTGTTGGCTTGTTTGTTTAGATTGTCGTCTGTCCTGACGTGCCTCCCCCAATCCGTAGTCAGGAAGGAGCCTCGCATTTGTCAGAGCTGTTTGGCTCATCAACTCTGAAGTCCCTGCGGCCCCAGAGCGCTGCGTAGTTACCTGGCCCCAGAGCTCTAGGTAGTTACCTGGCCCCAGAGCTCTGCATAGTTACCTGGCCCCAGAGCTCTGCGTAGTT
>NW_006399876.1:7973586-7975252 GCF_000299155.1 Elephantulus edwardii
TTACCTGGCCCCAGAGCTCTAGGTAGTTACCTGGCCCCAGAGCTCTGCATAGTTACCTGGCCCCAGAGCTCTGCGTAGTTACCTGGCCCCAGAGCGCTGCGTAGTTACCTGGCCCCAGAGCTCTGCTTAGCCACGGTGAGCAGCGCTCTGCTCTCTGAAGGTACCACCTCCCTTCCTCTTGCTGTCTTCTTGCTGATCCTGGAGGGGTCTGGGGGTGGGGGTGTGTGGTCTTTCAAAAATTTGTTTTTCAGGTGTCACGCCCAGACATACTCCAGATCATCCTAGGACACCTCCTTGGTGTCCTCGGCCACCTCCTTGTCCTGATCTGCCCGCAGGCCAGTTTAGAAAGAAGGGTGGGGGCTGAGGGGGGCACTGGAACATTGGCTGGAGGGGTGCACCTGCTGCGTGTGGAATGGGGTTAGACCAGACACGTGGCGGCGTCCCCTCTGCTGACTGGTATCCGTGACTGAGGCCACGGGGAAGTTCCGTGATCTGGCCGTGCTGAGTCATGCCAGGTCTCTGAGGAGCTGTGTGTCACCTTTGGCACGTCTGTCACTGGTCAGCCCCTGTCTGGGAGGTCTGCAGTTTCTCCAGGGGGACGGCCTGCTGCTGACGCTTTAGGCTCACACGTCTCTGCTTCGGCAGGGTCCTTCCAGCACCTTGTGTGCCGTTTGTCACTGTTAAATTATTCCTAATAAAGGTGTAACAACCTCCTCCGATGTCTTTCCTTTTTTTCCTTTTTTCTCATGTCAGACGGGTAGTGTGCCTCTGTCGTAACAAGGTTTAAAGGGTGGCACACGTCATACAGAAGTGTGAACACCCAGTCATCATGCTCATGAACAGGGAAAAGATCTCTGGTGTCTTTTATGGACGAGGAAACAAAGGTGCAGAGAGACCAAGTGACTTGGTGAGATGTGAGTGACAGGCAAGTAGCTTGTCTGGGTGACATTTTTAATGCCACCCCGCCCCTGGGCCTTTGTGTGACGGGAGGGTTATTCAGCAGTTACTTTGTTGAACAGTAATTGCCTTTCAATCTGTTAAAGCTAGGAATTTAAAAAAATGAAGTTGTTCCTTGAGTTTTTAGCCTGTCTGTCTGTTGTGGTGATGATTCTAGAAAACTGAGGAGCCCTGGTGACAGAGTGGTTAAAGAATTTGACTGCTAACCAGAAAGTGAGTGATTTGAACACCTCAGCTGCTCCAGGAGAGAAGGAGGTGGCTGTCTGTTTCCCTCAAAATGCTGCTTTCCTCAAAATGCATTGCCCGGTGGCCACCTTGAGGGGCGCCTCTGCTCCGTCCTGTCAGTTGCCCTGAGTCAGAAGAGACTCCGAGGCAGTGGGGTTTGGGTTTTTGATTAATACTTGATTTCATTTGCAAACTTGAACTCATTTGAAAAATTGTGACTGAATTTATAAATTATATTTCATTTCGTTTAATTATTTTAACATCCCCAATTGATTAGCAAAACACTGCACTAATACTTAAATCTCATAAATTAAGCTGATTTAAATTCTCTAACATTCCAGTGCGGTTTTAAGTTTGTTTCCAAAAAGAGCTTTATTGACATAATCAGGGGCACATATTTAAAGTATATGGCTTTTGGGGGGAGACTGAGAAAGATGGGATAAATAATGTATACTGCATTGAAACAGATGAGGGAGAAAACTGT
>NW_006399876.1:7975527-7989037 GCF_000299155.1 Elephantulus edwardii
AAAAAAAAAACAAGTATACGGCTTAGCCCGTGCTGTCATACACATGCAGTGTGAAGGCGGCTCGGAGGTGGCAGTCCCTGGTAGCGCTGTGCTTCTCCAGGTCCCAAGGATCCTCCTCTCGCCCGTCTTTGCCTCCCGACCTCCAGGTAACCATGGAGTTGCTTTCTGCCATTATTGATTAATTTAATTTCTGGAATTTTACAGAAATGGGATCATTCAGTGTGACATTTTTTGTGTCTGACTTCTACTTCTTTCACTCATGTAATTGTTTTGAAATTCATCCCTGTTATTGCATGCACCAATAGGTCACTCTTTCCCCCCCTGAGAAATATTCCATTATAAGGATGTCTTATAATTTATCTACTTAACTTTTTTTTTAAAATTGTATTATTTTTACGTGTAGTATCAAATCAGATCTGACTGGTACAGGAGGAGATTGCCCTCTCCTTCTCCAGCAGAGCATCTGGTGGATTTGAACTGTATCTACTTACCTTTAATGTTTGGCAATTTAAAATAAAACAGCTGTGAACTTTATGTCAAACTCTTGCTATGGATATACGTCAGACACATGCCCAGGAGTGGGGTGGCTCAGTCATGTGCTTGGTTGATGTTTATCTTTTACGATACTGCCCGATCCTTTCTTTTAGTGGAACTCTGAATTTCTCAATCCAGGCCACTGTACCATCTGACTGAATCCACCAGCTGCTCCACTAGAGAAAGATGGGTTCTTTTTTAAACTTTCTTCTTTTTTAAGTGACACTTTGTCATCCAAAGTGATTGTTCCATTTTGCATTCCCATGAGCAGTGATCGAGGGTCCCTGACGGGTCCCTGATCTCCACATCCTCACCAGCACTTGGTGTGGTCCGTCCTTTATGTCGGAACCACTCTAAAGGGGATGGAATGTACCGCATTGTGGTTTGTGTTTGCATTTCCCTAATCACTGATGCTATCAGCTATCATTTCATGTGTTTGTCGATAGACAGCACTGTTTTTTGACTTCGTAAAATTCCTACTTGTTTTAAATATGTCTATCCAAACCCTGAAAACCAATCCCGTGGGTTCTGATGCACGGTGACCCGGGAGGTCAGGCTGGAACTGCTGCATGGGGTTTCCAAGAGTGGAGTCTTTATGGAAACTGTGCCTGGAGTGGTGAGGAGCTCCAACTCCTCACCTCTCAGGTCACCTGAGCACTGCACCACCAAGGTTCCATACTCAGACCTGTACTTCCCCCTGAATGTTCCTCAAGTTAAATAAGCTGCTTGATGAGAAAATAACAACAGGATCTCAAGCTACAGTAAATTGCTTTCCAAAGCAAGTGTTTTGTTTTGTTTTTCTCTCTCAACTGGCTGACATTTCTTCATGACCCTGGAGACTTTTTTTTTAATTATTATTTTTGCGTGAGTGTACCGTCAAATCGGATCTGACTGGTACAGGAGGAGATTGCCCCTCCTTCCCCGGCAGAGCATCTGGTGGATTCGAACCGTGGACCTCTGGGATTGTAGTTGCAGCTTCTTGCCACTAGGCCACCAGAGCTCCCCTTCCCTGGAGACTCTTGGGCAGGAAGAAACTGGGTCTTGGCCAGAGCATCCTACCTGCTAGAGCATCTCTTTGCCCCCAGGTAGAGGTTGTCTTGTGGCCTGCGCCCTTAGATTGGAGCAGTATTTTGCATAATCCTTTCTTTTAATGGAATTCTGCATTTCTCAATCCAGGCCACTATACCATCTGACTGAATTCAGTTAATCCAATTCAAGTCATTTAAAGCTTCATTTCCTGTCCTCAGTAACCACAAAGTAGGTGGAATTTAAATATCCAATTAGATTCTGTGTGTCTCCCAAAGGGTTTGCCTGACTTTGGACTAGTTCTGAAATCATGCCAGTGACTCAGCACTGCTAGAATTGGAGTCCTCGTTTTCAGAGGCCAGGCCTCTTGTATTTTTCCCAGTATCATCCATGGGAACTCGGTGAAGTGGTGCATCAAGATTGTGCTGTGCTGCTCACCTGCTCATCAAGAAAGGTTCGGCAGTTCGAATCCACCAGCTGCCCCACCAGAGAAAGACGGGCCGTTTCTTCCTACAGAGATTTCCAACCTCGGGAACCGAATGGAGGGTCACTATTGAGTTGGGATTAACTCGGTGGCAGTGAGTGTTTTTGTTTTTTGTTTTTTGTTTTTAATAAGAAAGTATTTTGTCATTCATTTTATTAAACTTGTTTTTTAAAAGTAACACTTTGTTTTATTTTATTTTTATTGTTAACATTGTATGCCATTGAGTCAGATCCCGACTGGCACAGGAGGAGATTGCCCATCCTTCTTCAGCAGAACATCTGGTGGATTCGAACCGCACACCTTCAGTACTGCAGTGCAGCTTCTTGCCACTAGGCCACCAGAGCTCCCTGGCAATGGGTTTTGGTTTATACCATACATATTTTCAAATTAAAAGAAAGAGAGTCTGTTACTGAAGAATCCATGATTTCTCGTCAGGCTTTGTAATCTAGCATTAGGCCTTACCTGACTTGACAAGGGGTATAAGAGTCAGGGTCAGCACAAAGCTTATTCCTGTGAAGTGGAGGTTGGACATGCTTCACTCTCCAACCTTCCTGACACCAGCTGTCCTTGTGCCTCTCCCATCTTGAGCCCTCACACGCTGTTTCTCTGCTGGGTTCAATTATTTGCTGCAGTGGCCACACAGAACTCATAGACCATACTCAAGGTTACAGGCTGCAGAGGAACAATTTAGAAGGAAGAGGAGAAAACTCAAGAGACAGGATACAGTTCTTCATTCAAGAGAGCTCGCAATCAAGACAGCTTTCAGCTGCTTCTTGTCGTGCCCACAGGTAGGCCTTCTCTCAGCCATGGCCACCTTTGGGCCTTCTCTTGACCTCTTCCCTGCTTTCCTAAGTGTTGCAGCATTTTTGCTCCACTCCAAGTCCACAGAGGCACTTGCTGCCGCAGTGCACTGTCTCCTCGATTCTAGTTCTTGTGTTGTTGCTGCCATTTCTCTGCCACTGGCTTTGCTGCGAATGCTGCCCTTCACATCATCTCTGGTATTAAAGCACTCTCTCTCTGTATCTCTCTCTCTGTCTCTCTCTCTTGTGTCTAGGAATCTCTTAGCTCATGCACCCTGGGTCCCAAAGAGGGCCTCCTCTCCAGGCTCTTGTTGGTGGTCCTGCGGTTTCTCACAGCCCCTGTGAGATTGGCCCTTGTATTCTGTCTCAAGATATGGTTATACCATGAACTGACTAATTCCTTTGGTTGGCTCCAGCCACTTGATTTGCATAGTAATTGACCAGTTTTCAGAAGGTCACATAATCTAGTTGGCTTTATGGATCCTATTTCCACAATACATGGGTTAATTCCTTTGCAAGATTATGTCCTATCCAGTCATTTTATGAATGATATTCTTGATATCTTCCCACAGCTTATCTGGACTTCGTTCATTAGTGTTCAAGGCTTCAGACCTATTCCTGAGTTGTTTTTTAAATTCATGGGAGATAGACTCAAGGTCAAATTTTGATTCCTGTTTTTGTGATTTAACCTTTAGTTTTAATTTGAACTGCATATGAGCAGTTGATGGTCTGTTCCACAGTCAGCACCTGGCCTGGATTTTACTGCTGATATTGAACTTATCCAGCAGTTCCTTCCACAGATGTAATCAGTCTGATTCCTGTGCCATCCCATCAGGTGAAATCCATGTGTATAGCCTGCACTTGTTTCTTATAAAAGCTATTTGCTATGAATAAGTCATCGATTGTACAGAATTCTGTCATTCTACCCCCAGCCGCATGTCTGTCAAGCCATATTTTCTGACAACTGATCCTTCTTCCTGATTCCCAACTTTTCCATTCCAGTCATCCATTATTATTAAAGCATCTTGGTTATATGTTTGATTTCTGACTGCAATAGTTGATAGAAATCATCTATTTCCTTCTCTTTGGCTCTGGTTGTAGGCACATAGATTTGAATGGTGGTGGTATTAACAGGTCTTCTTGTATACAGATGGATATTACCCTGTCACTCACAATATTGTATTTCAAGATGGATTTAGGAATCACCTTTTTAACTATGACAGTGACCCCATTTTTTCTCACCTTTTCATCTCCACCATAATAGAGAATATGATCTTGGTATTAAAAATGTCCCAGGCCTATGAGATACCATCTCACCCCAGTAAGAATAGCAAAATTTAACAGAACAGCAAGCAACAAATGCTGGCAAGGATGTGGAGAAACTGGAACCCTTATTCACTGTTTGTGGGAGTGTAAAATGGTGCAACCATCGTGGATGGCAGTGTGGCGCTTTCTCAAAAAATTGCAAATAGAGATACCATTTGACCCAGCAATCCCATTACTGGGAATATAACCCAGAGAGACTGTGTTTGCCATCCAAGCAGATATATGTACACCCATGTTTATCGCAGCTTTGTTTACAATAGCAAAGAGTTGGAAGCAACCTAAGGGCCCATCAACAAACAAATGGATAGAGAAGCTGTGGTATATCCACACAATGGAATACTACGCAGCATTGAAAAACAAGGAACTCATGCAATATTATTCAAAATGGGTGACCCTGGAGGACATTATGCTGAGTGAAATATCTCAGTCACAAAGGGACAAATACTGCATGGTGCCACTGTTGTAGAATGGGTCTGACATCACGGTGGGGGTATGACAGAAAAAACTGGATAAATTATGCATATTGTATTGAAACAGATGAGGGAAAGAACAGATTAGAGGTGATACTATGATTGAGTATTATGGTTAGCACAGGAATCCAGAATTAAGGTTGCATAGAGAAGTGTATTCAGGGTGGGGGGTGGGGGAGAAGGGATGAGGGAATTGTATACAAATGAAGGAAATTTTTTTTTCTTTTCATAGAGGGGAGTGAACTGGTGGGAGGGGTGGGCAGGGAGAAAAGTGTGGCAATGAATGAATGGAAATCCAAAACCTCTGTAAATGTCTATTAAAATTAATAAAATAAAAATAAAAAAAATTTAAAAAATGTCCCAGGCCAATCCATCTCGCTTCACTAATACTCAATATATTAATATTGATGTGTTCCATTTCTTTCTTTATAATGTCCAATTTTCCTCCATTCATGCTTCTCATATTCCACGTACCAGTTGTTAATTTCTTCTTACATCTGTTTCTCCTTTTGTGTTTCCACATTTGAGGGTTCAGATTTAGTTGCCATATCTATTAGTCTCCTCTAAGTGTGCTCTGCTGTACATAGGCTTTTCAAAGGCCAGTTATAGTTCAGAAGTGACTGGCCAATCCGTCTTCCTAGTCTGTCTTCATTTGGATGTACACTATTAGAAAAATCTTTGACAGACAAGTATTTTAACCTAGCAGGTGAAAGACACATCCCTTCAGAAATAACCAGTACATTCACTGCCCACTCACCCTAAGCACGTGTGACTTGTCTCTACCCTTTCCCTGCTACCTCCCCATTCCGTGCACACCTGGCTACCTGGTCAAACCCTTGAGATTGTTAGCAATTACAGACAGCTTGCTCGGATCCACAATCAACACAAAATCAAAAGACGAATTGCATTGGGAAAATCTGCTGTCCTGGACCTGGGCAGATGCTGAAGAGCAGTGAGGTGAGTCTAGATACAAAGGTGCGCCTAATCCAGGCCATGGTCTCCTCAGTTACTTGTTATGCTCTAGAGAGTTGGACAGTGACTAAGGATGACAGAAGAATAATAGATGTCTTCGAGTTGTGGTGCTGGAGAAGGATCTTGAACATACCATGGACTGCCAGGAAAACAAATAGATCTGTCTTGGAGAGGGTGAAACCAAGTCTCTCCTTGGAGGCTAGAATTTTGAAGCTCTGCCTCACTTACTTGGGCATGTGACCAGGAGAGATTGGTCCTTGGAGAAAGATATGCTCGGAAGGATGGACGGACAGCACAGGAGAGGGAGACCCTGGATGAGATGGATTGATACGGTAACTGGGTGATGGGGGTTGGTGTGTCAGAATTGGTGAGACTGGCTCAGGACAGGGAAGGGTTTAGAGCTGCTGTACATAGGGTCACTATGCATCGCAGGCGACTCAACCAGTAACATTCTATGACATGTTTGGAAGCAGCAGTGGCATCCACTTCCTAAACAACTTGCGGAAACTATGAACTTTGATAAATGTCGATAGTTGTAGAGGGGCTTCAGGCCTTTTGTTCATAGGGTTGTTATGAGTCGTGCTCGACTCGAAGGCAGTCAGCAACAACAACAACAACAAGAAGTCATTTTGGTAGAATTGCAAACCCAGGGCGAAGACCGGCCACATGTAAGAAGAGTCCGCTGCACTGCAGGCTGGGAGCCGACAGAGCGTGGCACCTTCTCCTGCTCTCAGTTCACCCTGAGAGTGGTAACCACTTTGGCTTCTCCCTGACTTCGCGCTGGAAAGCTACCTGTCTCGTTGGAGAGCTCATCAAATTCTCCGTAGAGATTTGCATCTTGTAACGTGATTAATACATATGGAATGACATTCCAGTCCTGGGCACTGGGTGTGTCTTCAGGAAGTTCATGGGGTGATGAGTGAGCTCTCCTTGAAAATGAGTAAGAGTAAATGTCTGTGGAATTTTTAGAAAAGAGCCTTTGAACAGAGAGATTTGTGGCAGGCCATCCCTCAGAGTCCTGTTCTGCAGGAATTTGAAGTGCAGTCTCTCCTCACCTGCAGCTGTTTCCCCCCATGCAGGTGTGCAGGTGTTGAAGTGGCACAGCCTGGTACACCGTGTGTGTGAGTGAGGTCACTGCTCAGGCTGGGGGAGCTGATTTCTGTCACAGGTCATTCGTGGCCAGGGGAAGATGCAGAGAAGGTGAAGTCCAAGATTTGACAAGTCATTTGACACAGCCATTCTAGAAATGGAGCCTAAAACAAAATCAACTAAACGGACATCCGAAGGGATTGCAGCATATGCAGTCCATCCAGTGTCAATGATCCAGCCTTAGAAATAAAGCTCTTGCTCTAATTTCTATTACCACAGAACTCAGGTTATATGATGCATACAGCCGAAAAGGCACATTTTATAAATGGCGTGGAACGTTTCTCTTTGGCTGTTCTGAAGGTCTGTGCCAAGTGTTAGCCCTTCTCTCCAATCCCTCATCCCTACCCCAGTCTGGAATTACATAATTTTATAAAAGAATGGCCTGAGGGTAGAGGCATCTACCTTCTCTAATTTGCCAAGAGTTGCCATGGGAAAGTCTGCTGTTAGGGACCTCTCCAAAGTACTGAAGAGCAGTGGTGTCTCTCTGGAGACTAAGGTACATTTGATACAGGCCATGGTCTTCACAATCACTTGTTATGCATCAGAGAGTTGGACAATGACCAAGGAGGATAGAAGGAGAATTGATGCCTTTGAGCTGTGGTGCTGGAGAAGAGTATTGAGAATACCATGGACTGCTAGGAAAACAAACAGATTCGTCCTGGAAAGGGTTAAACCGGGTGGCTTCTTGGAGGCAAGGATTCTGAGGCTCCATCTAACATACTTTGGGCATGTTGCAAGGAGGGACGGGTCCTTGGAGAGGGACATCATGCTTGGGAGGGTGGAGAGACGGCGCAGGAGGGGAAGGCCCTCTTTGAGGTGGATTGATTCAGTGACTGGGATAATCGGGATGGGAGTGTCAGAGACAGTGTGATTGGCACAAGACAGAGCAGAGTTTAGGGCTGTTGTACATAGGGTCGCTATGAGTCGCAAGCGACTCGACGACACATAACCACAACAGCAGTTGAATGCACACCACCAGAGTGTTCATCTCTGAGGCGGACAGCAGGCACCTTTTCACACCAGCCGTCGTGTTCTCTACTGAGAAGAATGGAGGGTTTCTACCAACAACATGCAGTCAAGATACTTTAGTAATAGTGAATGGAAAGCAAATGTTGGAAACAAAGAAGGACAGGTAGTCAGAAATTATGGACTTGATGATAGAAATGAGGCTGGAGATTGAATGATTGAGTTTTGTACAATTCTTGATTTATTCACTGCACATACCTTTTTTAAGAAACTCAGATGACAGCTATACACGTGAACCTCACCTGATGGGACTACACAGAAATCAGATTGACTGCATCTGTGTAAAGAATCATTGGAGAAACTTGATATCAGCAGTCAAAACCAGGCCAGGTGCTAATTGTTGAATGGACCGTGAGTGAGTCATGTGTCAATTCAAATTTAAGCCAAGTTCACAAGAACCAAAATACAATCTTTTTACTCTGCTTGAATTGAAAAACTATTTCAAGGATAGTTTTGAGGCATTGAAGATTATAATCGAAGACCAGATGAGTTGTGGGATGACATCAAGGATATCACCCATAAAGAAAGCAAAATGATCATTACAAAAATAGAGGGGCAAAAAAAAAGACCAAAATAAATGTCAGCAGAGATTCCCAAAATTGTACTAGAAAAACAAAGGGAAGAAATGCTGAAGTTCAAGAGACGAATGAAAAATTTCAGAGGTCATTTAGAGAAGACAATGTGCAGAGAGCTGGAATTGGGAAATTAAAATGGAAGAACTCGCTTGTCATTCCTAAAGCTGAAAGAACTGATAAGATATATTCAAGCCTTGAGTTGCAATGCTGAAGGATGCTATGGGCAAAATCTTGACTGAACTAAGAAACATCAAAAGAACCTGGATGACTGACTCACTGTACCAAAGCAAAACAAAACAAAACAAAACAAAACATGGAACTGTTCAGGAAGTAGCCAGGAATTGATGGAATACCAGTTGATAGGTTTCAACACATAGATGCAGCTCTGTATATACTTATCAGTCTGTGTTAAGAAATTTGGATGGCCACCTGGCAAACTGACTGGAAGAGATCCATATTTGTTCCCATTCTCAAAAACGTTGATCCAACAGAATGTGGATATTCTTGAACAGTATCACTAATATTACATGCAAGTCAAATCTTGCTGAAGATTATCCATAAATGACTAAAACAATACATCAGTCGAGTACTGCGAGAAATTCAAGCTAGATTTAGAAGCAGCCGTGGCACCAGGGATATCACTGCTATTGTCAAATGGATCTTGGCTGAAAACAGAGAATACCAGAACGATATCTCTGTTTTCTTGACTGTGCAAGGACATTTGATTGTGTGAATCAGCAAATTATGGCTAACATGGGAAAGAATGTGAAACCTATACCTAGATAAAGAAGCTGCTGTTTGTACAGAGGAGATGAATGTTGCATGGCTTAAAATCAACACAGGAAGGTGTGTCTCAGGGCTGTATCCTTTCTCCATACCTGTTCAGTCTGTATACTGGTCAGATTATCCAAAAAGCTAGATTTTATGAAGAAGAACGTGGCATCAGGATCACACATTGAGGAAGACTCATCAATAACAACTTGCTTTATGACACGGCCTTGCTGGAAGCAGGGAGAGCTTGAGATGCTTGTTGCACATCAAAGATTATAGTCGTTTGAAAGAGAGGAGCGAACTGGGGGTGGGGGGAAGGGCTGGGCAGGGAGAGAAGTGCAGCAATGAATGAATGGAAATCCAAAATCTCTGTGAATGCTCATTAAAATTATTTTAAAAAATATTATAGTCCTCAATATGGATTACATCTCAACATCAAGAGAGCAAAAATCCTTAACAATGGGCCAATTGGCAACGTCATAGTGGAGAAAAGATTGAAGCTGTCAATGATTCTTTCTTACTTGGATTCACAGTTAACATGCTGGATACAAGTAGCAAAGACATCAAAAGGAGTGTTGCATTGTCTCTTATTAAGGACCTCTCCAAGTGCTGAGATCATTTGTGTTGCTCAAAGAGCAATATGTCACTTTAAAGATCTGCACCTGATCTGATCCATGGTCATTTCAATTACTTGCTATTCATCTGAAAGTTGGACAGTGACTAAGGATGATAGAAATATCTCTATCTTTGAGCTGTGGTGTTGGAGAATTATATATACTTCATATCCCAGGGACTGCCAAAAGAACGAAAATGCAACTAGGGTATTCTTTGGAGGCAAGGATGGTGAAGTTTTGTCTGATATACTTTGGGCATATTGTTTGGAGGGTCCAGTCCTTGGGAAAAGACATCGTGCTTGGAAATGTGGAGGGTCAGCATAAGAGAAGAGAACTCTCAACTGGGTCAAATGAATTGACCCAGTCTCTTTAACAAGGGGCTCAAGTATATCAGGGCTGATGTAGTTGCACAGAATAGGACAAAGTTCAGATCCATTGTTTGGAGGGTTACTCTGAGTTATAAACCACTTGACAGCACCTAACAAGAGCAGCGGTGGGTAAGTAAAAAGGGAACTCTGATGGCCTAGTGGCAAGGTATTGTGCTGCCAGACTAAAGGCATATGGTTTGAAACCACCAGCTGCTCTAGGGAAGAAACGTGGGCAGTCTATTCCTGTGTGACTTTGAGCTTCTGAAAAGCCCCTAGTGAGTCTAGTTATGACTCAGGGACATACAGCAACAATGACTAAATATCCCACACATTTCTTTGTGTATTCCTTGGCCACTAGAATGTCTATCTTTGGTGAAGTGTCTGTTCATATCCTTGGCCCATTTTTTAAAACTAGAATATTTGGGGAGCTCTGGTGGCCTAGTGGTAAGGAGCTGCAACTACAATCCCAAAGGTGCACAGTTCAAATCCACCAGATGCTTTGCCGGGGAAGGAGGGACGATCTCCTCCTGTACCAGTCAGATCTGATTTGACGGTACACTCACACAAAAATAATAAAATAAAAATTTAAAACAAAACCTAGAATATTTGTCTTTTTCTTGTTGATGTTTCCTATAAATTTTAGAGATTAGTCATTTGTCAGACGTGTCATTGTCAAGTATTTCTGCTATTTATTTTATTGATCTGTAGGTCTTTTGGGAAAGTCTGTTGATACACATTCATCATTTTTAGGAGGTCCTAATTACTTGGTCTATCTTTTACTGACAACAGTGGTGGCTAACAAGGGAGTTTTGATGGCCTGGTGATAAGGTTTGTGCTTTTTGGTATGTTTGACAGTCTGAATTAAAGATAAATTTGTTCCCTTTTTAAAAAAATATTTTTAGAGTCTTAGCGTTTATATCATCTTTGATCCGTCTTGAGTTGGTCACTCTTGAAGCATGGAACTCAACTCAACTCTAGAAATCAACTTTCAGCCAAGCTGTGGATAAGTCTAAGATAAACTAACACTCGAAGAGTATGCACTTCTTAGAACAGTGAGGCATAGGAGAGAGAAAGAGCAGCTTACGGCTGGGGATAAAGCTGAGAAGGCAGGGGTAGGACAGAAGGATGCATGGAAAGCGGACATAGGGAGGACGTGGGCGGGCTGGTGCTACCTTGTGGAGTTTGAAGTCAATGTAACAGATAAAGTGAATTGTTGAATGGAAAACGTGTTTGTCTGTAAACTGTCATTCAAAATTATAATAGTGAAAACTAAGTGAACTAACTCAGTCCCACAAGGATAAATATTGTATAAAACCATTATTGTGGAATGAGTATAAGGATCCAAGAGGGGTGGAAGAGGTTGGAAGCAGAGGGATTTGGATGTGCAGGGGGAGGGAGGATTAATCATTGGATTGTACAATTTGATGGTTGGGGTCTATGAGGGAAATTGAAAGAATTTGTTCTTGAAAACAGTGTATTTGAATTTTAGAAAATAAACTAGTCGAAAATAATAATAATAATAATAATAAAAAGATAAAAAAAGTTAACCATGAGTTAGAATCTAAAGAAGAAAAAAGTGAAAAGAAAATCACAGAAACTGAAAAGAAAATTTCATGAGGTGAGTTTAACAGCACATTTGGACAAATCAAAGAACCAAAAGCTCAAAAAATGAGTTATTGGGACAGTTTAGTCTCAGGAATAGAGAAAGAGGAATGAAGAAAATGATCAGTGCCTCAGACACCGTGGGGCACCATCAGACACGCAAGTGGGAATTCAGAAGAGCAGAGAGAATATTTGAAGAAATGATGGCCGAGAACATTCTAACTCTGGAGGAAAACGATAATCTGTATGACTGAGACGCTTAGTAACCAGATACATCACAGTCACGCTATTTAACTTCAGCGTGTGCCCCGTGGTCCTCGTGTGATTAACAGCAGGTCATCATGTGCCCTGGAGGCCAGGGCACTGTAGGTCCAGCACGTAATGCTCTGCTGTGTTACTTGACCTTTGACTTCTCTGCATCTCAAAGGTGAGCTCCTCCATTGTCAGGACAGCTTGTCCACTAATCCCTAAATAACAGTTACTCAAACTCCATCTTTTCACATTCCTGTATGTAGTCTTCCAAGCCTAAAGCATAGTAGAAACTCCAGGAATTCCTTGCTGTTGGGTTGGAACCGCTTCATAACTGACCCTCCAGCGGGTTTTCAAATTGCACGGAGGGGAGTACTCACTGTTCTCTCTCAAGCAGCGATGGATTAGGATTGCCTGTTGGGTTGACAGCACAGCTCACCCCCTAGGCCACCAGAGCTCCCTATGGAGCAAAGTAGGGACTTAACAAAGAATTGTTAAAGGAAGGAAATTCCAGCAGAGGTTTTGTGTTTCCTTGGCTGCCTCAGGACCTGCTCCGTTCTCCATGCCCTCTTGAACATGCGCTCTTCTCCCAGAACTTCTTAAAGTAGCAAAAAAAAAAAAAAGATACTAGCAGACACTTCCCAGCATGGCAGTGTATTCTTTTTTATTAAAAAATTATTTATTTGTTTATTTAGTCTGTCTGTCTGTCTGTCTGTACCAGCAAATCAGATCTGACTGGTACAGGAGGAGATTGCCCCTCCTTCTCCAGCAAAGCATCTGGTGGATTCGAACCTCACATCTCTGGGATTGCAGTGCAGCTTCTTGCCACTAGGCCACCAGAGCCGTGCATTATTTTTTTTCTTGTTGTGTACCATTGACTCAGATCTGACTGGCACAGGAGAAGACTGCCCATCCTCCAGTGGGGCATCTGGTGGATTCGAACCAATCGCCTTTGGGATTGCAGCGCAGCTTCTTGCCTCAAGGCCACCAGAGCACTCTTTGTAGTGTATTATGGAAGATAGCAGAATGAAGATGTTCTTGTGTTAGAGGCTACCATGTTTGTTCTAACTCATGGGCATTTCATGGACAACAGAACAGGACACTGCCCACCCTGCACCTGCTCACAGTAATTGCCATGTTTGAGCCCGTTGTTCAGTCACCGTGTCAACCTGTCACACTGAAATTTGTTGTTGTCTCCCCCACAACCCCTGAGCCTCTGCTTTATGTTGTCTGATGTCTTTCTCCAGTAACTGGTCGGTCTTGACAACATGACCAAGAGGTGAAATCTCGCCATCCTCACTTGTAAGGAATATTCTGCTGTATTTCTTCTGAAACACATTTGTTCGTTCTTCTGGAAGTCTGTAGTACAGTCAGAATTTTTAGCCAACACTGTCATTTAAAAGTTGTCTATTCTTGAGGCTGGCATTGGGGAGGGGGTAAGACTGAGAAAAACTGGATGAAATATGTTTACGGCATTGAAATCTGTGGGGAGAGAATAGTTTAAAAGTATTATATTTTAGGGCATTATTTTTATCGTAGGAGTA